>NC_043709.1:12495685-12509198 GCF_006229205.1 Suricata suricatta | reverse complement strand
CTGGGTCATAGGTGAGTTCTATTGATAGTTTTTGAGGAGCCTCCACACTGCTTTGCAGAGCGGCTGTACCAGTTTACATTCCCACCAACAGTGTAGGAGGGTGCCCATTTCTCCACATCCTCGCCAGCATCTATATTCTTTTGATTTGTTCATTTTAGCATCTCTGACCAGTGTGAGGTAGTATCTCAGTGTGGTTTTGATTTGAATTTCCCTTATGATAAGTGACGCTGAGCATAATTTCATGTGCCTGTTGGCCATCTGGATGTCCTCTTTGGAGAAGTGTCTGTTCAGGTCGTCTGCCCATTTCTTCACTGGATTATTCATTTTTCAGGTATGGAGTTTAGTGAGTTCCTTGTATATTTTGGATACTAGCTCTTTATCTGATATGCCATTTTCCACTATCTTTGCCTTATTTTTTGACCTTTGAAATGTATGACTCTTTTATCTTAACTCTGGAATTAATATTTCATCAATTTAAAATGACCTTCTTGAAATGATTTGTGCTTTGTATACTTTTTCTTTTTTTAAAATTTTAAATGTTTATTTATTATTGAGACAGAGGGAAACAGAGCATGAATGGGGGAGAGGCAGAGAGAGATGGACATATAGAATTGGAAGCAGGCTCCTGGCTCTGAGCTGTCAGCACAGAGCCCAACACGGGGCTCTAACCCACAAACTGTGAAATCATGACCTGAGCTGAAGTCGGATGCTCAACCGACTGAGCCACCCAGGCGCCTCTTGAATTATTTTTCTAATACTATTATTGTCATCATTCTTGAAAGATTTCTGTTTATGTGGGCTCAAGCCTTCCTTTTCTTTTTGAGATGTAATTTACATACCATACAATTTACCCATTTAAAACGTACCATTCAGTAGTTGCTGTGTATTTACAGTTGTACAACGGTTTCCATAATCTATTTTAGAATATGTTCATTAACCCAAAAGAGAGGCCTCACACCCATTAGCAGTTACTCCCCACCTTGTACCCCTGACCCTAGACAACCACTTATCTCTTTCTGTCTCTATAGAGGTGACTGTTCTGAACATTTCATGTACGTTGAGTTATATCTGATGTGGTCTTCGGAACTGATTTCTTTCTTTCACTTCACACAATGTTTTCTTTTTTGTTGTGTTTTTGTTTTAATGTTTACTTATTTTTGAGAGAGAGAGACAGTGTGAGTGAGGGAGGGGCAGAGAAAGGGAGATACAGAATACAAAGCAGGCTCCAGGCTCTGAGCTGTCAGCACAGAACCCAACTCAGAGCTTGAACCCACGAACTGTAAGATCATGACCTAAACTGAAGTTGGACGTTGAAGCTTCTGAGCCACCCAGGTACCCCTAGCACAATGTTTCCAAGGTTCATCCATGTGGTCGAATGCTTTTGATTGCTGAACGATATTCCGTTATATGGATAGCAAATCTTACTTATCCATTCACTGGTGGACATTTGAGTTCTTTTTTGTTTTTGACTATTATAATAATGTTGCTATGAATGTTTGTGTACACAGGTTTGCATGAACATACGATTTCACTTCTCACCATGTATACTTACCTAGCCATGCCCGCCTCCCACATTGATGTAATCAAGAGGTTTTGCCTTGTGCTACACAGATATGTACTTCTTTCCCCTGTATTCTTGATTACTATTCCTTTAAACAACATCAACTGTTATTACGTTACTTATCATTAATCTCATCTTTCTCTGGGTCCTTTCCATTTCACAAAGGTAAACATTATGAAACCTTAAACATCCAAAATGTATTTTATTTATTTATTTATTTGTTTGTTTGTTTGTTTGTTTGTTTTAATGTTTATTTTTTTTTTTGAGCTAGAGACAGAGTACAAGCTGAGGAGGGGCAGAGAGAGAAGATGATACAGAATCTGAAGCAGGTTCTAGGTTCTGAGCTGTCAGCACAAAGCCCAACGCAGGGCTCAAACTCACGAACTGTGAGATCATGACCAGAGCTGAAGTTGAACATGTAACCGACTGAGCCACCTGGGTGCTCCTACTTTATATTAATTTTAAATTGTAATTTAGTAGAATGTAAAATATAAGTTCAAAATTCCCATCATACATCAACACTTGTATATGTCTTGACTTCTCATGGTATTTGATGCTATTTAAAAATTCTGATGTAAGCAATAGTAACAAACACTCAAATATTGCTTCTGATATGCCAGGTATTATTCTAAGTACGCAGTGTGCATTCATTTATTCATTGCTGATAAAAGCCCCATAAAAGTGGGTGTTATTATTATTATAGGCCCTCTTTCTGGAAAAGGAAACTGAGGCACAGAGAAGTTAGGTTGCTAGTAACTGGCTTAGCTTTCTTTGAATCTAGTGAGGGGTAGAGTATGACTGCTACCCTAAAAGCACACACACACACACACACACACACACACACACACACACACACACCCCACTCTATTATTTCCATTTCCTGGAAAACCCTAATACATTCATAACTTCTCCAAATATTTCCATTCCTCTGTTTCATTTAAAATATCATTTGGGATTTCTGTTATCCCTCTTGTATTAGTCAATATTTCTTATATTAATGCTGCATCACAGTCCATCCCTAAGTGCAGTGGCACTTAATAATTATGTATTTCTCACTCAAGTGTTCTCAGATCAACTGGGATGGCTCTTCATGGTCTGCGTGTCTGAGTGTTAGTTGGGTCTGTTCCACATACACCGTATTGGGGCATGGATAAGACATGTCCTCTCTAGAACAATGTGGTTCAGAGAACAAGAGAAAGCTCACAACAGGTAGAACTATTTTAAATCCTGACCATGTTGGAGGACCCGGGCAGTTCAGTCGACTAAGCGTCCAGCTTCAGCTCAGGTCATGATCTCACAGTTTGTGAGTTTGAGGTCCACATCGGGCTCATGCTCTAAGCACAGGGCCTGTTTCAGATTCTCTCTCTCTCTCTCTCTCTCTCTCTCTCTCTCTCTCTCTCTTTCTCTCTCTCTCTCTCTCTGGTCTACTCTTTGCTCAGGCTGTGTCTGTCTCAAAAATAAATAAGTAAACACTTAAAAGAAAATCCTGATCATGTCACACTTGCTGATACTCCATCAAGCAAAGTCAGGTCAAGATATGGGGAGCCTTGAAACCAGCCATGGCAGAGCTGTGGATGCATAACCACTTCAGGGAAATAAAGCCTTGTGCTAGTGACTTCATCTATCACAGTCAGTCTTCCTGGTCACATATGTGAAATGCACTAACTCTTACCCTGAGACCCCCAAAGTTTCATCCAATCTAGCATCAGGCTCTAGGGACAGAGAATTGTCTTCTTTATGGTTGGACCTTGAAGAGTACCTACAAATAACACCTTTGTCTTCCTGTTCTGAGTGCAGGCGTGATTGAAAACTTGCACAAGAAATCAGAAATATTAGCTTCATTTTAAAAAAGGGTGAGGCGGGATGCCTGAATGGCTCAGTCAGTTACGGGTCTGACTCTTGATTTTGGCTCAGGCCATGATCTTACAGTCTGTGGGTTTGAACCCCACAAGGGCTCTGTGCTGGCAGTGTGGAATCTGCTTGGCTCTGGGATTCTGTCTCCTCTCTCTTCCCCTCCCTCGCTTGCTCTGTATCTTTCTCAAATAAAAATATCCCTGTATATTTTACAAATAAAAATATACTTAAAGAAATATTAGCTTCATTTCAAGCACAATGAGATCAGGAAATAAGACTTCAATTTTAGAAGTTTTTGTGTTCCCTGGAAAAAGTTGCGCACCTCACTACGAAGAGTCTGAGTCTGTTGCATGGTTTACCACTGAGAGGGGAGCTGTCTGGAAAGAAAGGTCCCCACAGGCTGGTGGAACTGAGGGGAAAGGCAAGACTGCGCCCCACACTCTAATCCGGTGCTTCTCAAAGTGTGGTCCCTGCGCTAGCCATATCAGTAAGAACCACCTGGCACCTTACAAAAAGTGAAAATTAACAGGCTCCACTGAGACCCATTGAATAAGCAACGCAAGCGGTGGTGGAGGGTGGGGGTGGGGCAGCCATCTGCATTTTAACAAATTCTCCAGGTGATTCTGCTGCCAAAATTTGAGAAACACTATTTAATGTTGCAGGGTGATGTCAAAAAGACCTCCAACGCTGAATAGAAGCGAGGCATGATTTTATTTACGGCTTCATGCTTTTATTTACGGTCAGACCAAACCTGATCTCCCTGGTGTTAGAGTAGAGAATAGCCCTGAACGAAGGCAGTAGTGAGATTATATGGACAGAATACGTCATTATTTAGTTAACCAATTACATTCACAGCATTCCTTGGTAGCCAATTACATTGTAATACACAGATGTTAGTTTAAATTTCTTTGTCCCTTTAAAATGACCAATCCTAGTTAGACACCTAAGATACCTCGAGAAGCAGTGACTAGGTGACTTCCACCTGTTGACCTTGCCTTTGACCAGGTCTTAGTAAAAGGGGTGGGGGAGAGTTTTGCAACCTAAGTTATCTATCTAGGAGGCATGCATTGTTACAGAAGTAAGATGAGGTGGTTAGTAATTAAGCCAAAGTTATATGCAGTAAGCTTTCTGATATCTTATAAGTTGACCTATTACATTCCATAAGTTGACCTATAACATTTAACCCAGTGATTCTCCACCTGGCTGCACGCTGGAATCGCTGGGAAAATATTTAAAAGTGTTTTCTACCATTCCACGAGAAGACGTTTGGGTCCAGCCTGACTACTGTTCCTTTCTAGGAATCCAGTTTCTTTGCTGTGCATATAGGCAGGCAGGCTTATCATTGCTGGTCTCATTGCTGGGGACAGTGATTGTGGGCAGAGAGGGCCCTGCACTTAAAATCAAGTGACCGGAGTTCGAGCCCCAGCTTTGCCCCTTACTGGCTCACCTAAACTTTGTGCCTTGATTCCGTCTTCAGTAAAAGCTCAGTTGCTTACTTTCTAGAGTATCTGAGAGAATCAAATGTGAGACACATAAGGAAAGTGCTTTGCCAACTAAAAAGTATTTGGGGCTTGTATAAGCACTTCTCTCTTTTATGCAAGGAATTGACTAGTCAGCAGCTTCCGTGCGTGCACAGGAGGCTTGGCCCTAGAGACCTGGCTCTCCAGATCACTGAAGGTTCCCCCACGGAGTTGTCTGTTTGTTCTCCTAATTTGAGAGTAGCCTCAGGATGACTTCTGCCCATCCCGCCATGATTCACCTTTCCACTTATCACAGAATCCTCACTGGGGCTTTTAAATACTTGGGTCTCCTCTCAGCCCTAGGCACCTCTTTAACTCCCCTGTCTTTGGCTGCCTGTTTCTGCCAGTTTGAGCAACCAGCTATAGGTTCAAGGAGTCTCAGAGCCATTTTTGCCTGGCGGCACTCCGTTGAGTCACGCAGAATGTTCTCGCCTTCCCTGTTGTGTGAGCAGATACCAGGGGAGGTGGTGAGAGAGTTGTTCTCTAGAACTGCCCCATCCTCTGAGTGACTGTGGGGACTTCCCCATGGGCATACAGCACAAAGGATTTCTGGATGAGGGTGAGTCCGGAGCCCTTCTCATAGCAAGAGGAATATTTCATGGAGGAAAACTAAGTGACAAGCCAAAGGCCTGGAGTGTGCAGCCAAAGGACCTAACTCAGGTATCTGGGCCACCTCAAAGTCCACATTCTCCATTTCACATCTTCCTCTTCAAGGTACTCTCCAAGCCTTCGATTTGGTGTGTGGAGACCACAGTCTGTACATCCATAGTCAGGGGGTCCTGACAGTGGACAAACCCAGGATAGGCAGACATCTTTCCTGTGGGATTGGTTAGTACCATCGCAGCAGGGTTGCTGCAATATATGTTCTATGGTGAGAAGCAGGTGCTTTAGTGTTCAGCATCCAGTATGGAAGGTGGGGTGGCCAGCATTTTTTCACTCACCAGACATTTATAGACTCAATTTTAAAAATTATTTTAGAGAGAGAAAGAACATTTGAGTGGGGAAGAGAGGCAAAGGGAGACAGAGAGGGAATCCCAAGCAGGCTCCACGCTCAGTGCAGAGCCTGATGTGGGGCTTGATCCCATGACCCTTGGATCATGACCTGAGTCAAAATCAAGAGCTGGATGCGCTCTTGAGTGAGCCACCCAGGTGACCCTCTTTACTCAATATTAGGAGTGAAGCAGGGTACTGGGGAGAAAGAGGTCAGGGATATGGCAGAAATTGCTCCTGCTCTCCCAAGAGATTGTTGGAAAATATGATAAATCTCTCTCTCTTTCTGTCTATCTCTCTCACACACACATATGTCTATGTATATGTAATGTGTATATGTATATATGTTTAGTGGTTGTTGTGTTCCCTATATATGTATACACATATCCACCCATACCTATATACGTGTGTGTACACACATACACAATAGGTATATACAGTATATATATATCTATATATCTATACTTTATTCTTATTATTCACAGTAACATTCCATAAAGTCATAGACACTCAACCAAGGGGAAATACAGGGTTAAGTTCTTACAAGCCTCTGATCACATTTTCATCAACTCATCGATACATAACTTTGTTTTATAGATGTGTGTCCACCTAAAGAAATCAAATTTAATGTATATTGTTGATTCATTAACATGGAACTCACGGCCCAACAGCACTGTAACTCATGCCTGAATGAAGCTTATCTAACACACCGACTCTTTTCTCTGAGGCACATCCCTGCCTTTCTGTGCTTAGGAACACCAGAGGACACTTCAGTGCCAGGCTTCAGGTCATTTTAAATAGTGCAATTACCAACCAAAAGTAAAAAGTGACAAATGTAGCACTACATCGCCTGTGAGAAGGACACTTGTTTGCAGTGTGAGAGCAGAAACAAGAAGGCAGAGTGCTGTCTGGCTGGACCTTAGCTGGGAACATGTGGGTCAGGAGACCCATTTTTCGTCTCTCTGCACATCTGCATGTCTGCTAATTACTGCAGAGGTGCTGTGAGCATTGATTTTGGGTTACAACTCCATGGTAACAAGTAGGCAAATTTGCAAATATGCACTCATGAATAATGAGGACCGAATAGACATATGTGCCTCAAGGTGGATGGATAGGTATTATTGTTAAGATATTTTAGTTACCCTGGTATCAGCTGACCCACAAAATAGCAGGCAGCGTAGGGATGTGGCAAAGCTGACATGGAGGAGTTGAACACTGCTGAGATTCCTTTGACTTGGTTTCCCATCTGTGCTGCCATCTGTCCTGATGCACACTGCTACCCCCCACGGCCCAGGACACAGCCAACCATGGGCTCTGCATATCGCATCTAGTTGCTCCCATGTGCAGACACTCTTCTGCTTATTTCACCGTTGAGCCAATCAACGGAGAATGGACCAAGGATGGGAGATGTGGTCTCATCATTGGCTGGCTTGAACTTGATGTGATCAAGGAGACTGGGTTTGAGGGTCGCAGCTGGAATTACAGGAGGAGAAACTCCGGGAAAAGAAGGTGCCTTTTCCAGTGGAACAGAGGGATTCTGGGAAGACCTAATCATGTATACTCATTATCGGCACAAACAAAATAGCTCTTTAAAAAGAGCTAGTATATTTGAGACAGGGGGCTGACAAGATTCCACTCACTGATTATAACCCTGATTTGTAAAGAGCAAACAGATGTCATATCTAGCTGGGGTCAGAAGCAGCATCATGGAGAAGGTAGCATGGGGCTTCTGTTTCGTTGATGAGCAGGATATACGGGGTTGTGGTGTGGAGGGAGCTCCTCTTTTTGTAGTTTACAAGCATGATCTCTTGGACACAGAAGAATATGGTGCAGTGAGCCAGTCTGCAGATTTTGAATCCCGTATTTGCCATTTTCTAGCTGTGTGCCCTCAAGTACATATTCACTAGTTTGAGCTTAGTCTTTACTCCTTGTAAACTGGCGAGGGGTAGGCAATGTCTCCCTAGTGGTGGCCTTAAAGAGATGAAATCAAGTCATGCCATTAGGGGGTTAGCAGAGTAAACAGTTGGTCATGTTAGTTCCTTTCTGCTGTCAAAGTTTACCCAGTGAGTTAGTGGCAAGTACGTGACTCGAACCCAGAATCCCCAACTTAGAGTCTAAGACCCTTACCACTATAGTATCTGGCTCTGAACTATTATTCTCTTAAAGTCACTGGCTCCTCCTGATCTGATCTGCCCCCATTGCCCCCTTGCTCCCTCGGGCCTCCGGAGAGTGGAACTGTCTTGAAGGACACACCAGGCCCTTCCCTCGCTCCTTCCCTCCCTCACTTTAGACACATTAGTGATGAGGCTGGAGATCATGGAGATGCTGACTTTGAGGGCTGCATAATTATGTATAGGCTGGTACCATTAATACCTTCACCAATCAATGCAGAACTGAGGGAGGACTCGTGGCACGTGGAGGTCCTGTCTCTCTTGATTAAAGGCGATCACTTAAAAAAATGATTAGGGCTCTCACAACATCCCCTAAAAGGGAGATCTGTCCACCTAGTCTAATTTGCCATCACGCTGACAACAGAGGAAAGATGGGCAAGACATCAAAGCCAACAGATTGCAGATTGTGAAATAAGTGTCTGCACGAGATACATAATCTCACCAAGACTCACTGTCATTGTTACAGCCACACAATAACAGCATGAAATAAAAACAAAATTGAAGATGCAGCCAACCTAGAGAAACTTCACTGAGATCTTGTGAATGCCAGAAACTAAGTACTTTCCCTCTGTTACCTCATTCTGTCCTCCAACAGGCCTCTGAAGTGAGAGGCACTGCTCTCTATTATCCCCACTGTATAGGTGAGGGAGGCACAGCCCAGAGAGGTGCAGAATCTGTAAAATGGGTCAGTAAAGGGCGCTTATGCTCACATAGAAGGGTCTTCATTCCTGTTTGACAGTCATGTGATGGTGCTGGTTTGATGACTCGGTCCAGAAAGGAAGCCAGGATTCCCTTCCTGCCCCCAACATTAAAAGGAAGGGATTTTTGGTAGCTGGTAGATCTATGGATGCTCTTTGTGTTCCATCCAGATAGCTCGTATTTGCTTCCTTCCTTTAGCCAGTGTCTACTTATGGGTTAGAAAATGGAAGTGGTTGGGGCGTCAGGGTGGCTCAGTTAAGCATCTGACTTTGGCTCAGGTCATGATCTCATGGTTAGTGGGTTTGAGCCCTGTGTTGGGCTCTGTGCTGAAAGCTTGGAGCCTGGAGCTGCTTCGGATTCTGTGTCTCCCTCTCTCTCTGCCCGCCCCCCCCATTCATTCTCTCTCTCTCTCTCTCTCTCTCTCTCTCTCTCTCTCTCTGTGTGTGTGTGTGTGTGTGTCTCTCAGAATGAATACACATTAAAAAGAAAAATAAAATGGAAGTGGTTGTAGCTCTTGAGAGATGTTGGCATAGACCGACACGTAAATTCCCTATTTCCCCGTCTGTATTCTGAACCAATTGAGAGAGAAACAGGAATCTGGGGAATGGCAAGCAAGGTATTACCATTGTTAAAGCTAGAGCAGTATGTGGCTCAGATGAACTTCACATGGACTTTCTGAGACTAAACTTCAGGATGAGACAGACTTCTCCACCTCAGAGACAGGCAGGGTTGGGAAGAGTCCCACCAACAAGAGAGGGGACTCTTTTTTTTCTGAGAGAGGACTTTAAAGATAAATTCACTTACCATGTGATTGAGAGCTGCTCAGTCTCAAAGAGAAAGCAGTGGGAAGAGGCTGATTACAGACACACCTAGATCTCCTTAAACTCACTGTCGGACCGAGCACTGCTCCCAGCACCCGGGAGGAAGAGTGAGTGAGGTGCGCCAGAGGAAGGGGTCACACTAGGGAATAGGAATTGTGTGCAAGGAAGTTTTGGGCTATAGGTATAGGATTTCTTCTCCAATAATTCTAAAGTAGAAAAGGATGAGAAAGCAATGGCTTTGAGTGTGTGTGTGTATGTGTGTGTGTGTTGCACACAGGCATGTGTGAATGTGTACCTACATCGATACTCATTGGCTAATACTGACATTATCCAAGAAGTTCATCTACTAATATTTTCCCTTGAGAACATACAGAAATTGAATGAGCATCACAAAAATTATCTTCAAAGGACAGAAACTCTTAAAACTACACGTGTATGCACGTGTCAGTCGTCTGGAAGACAAAGCCTTGGCAGAGTATAAACATTCTCTTTTTCCTTTTTTCAAGATTTAGCCCTAGTTTACACCCAGTGAAGCTAATCTCTAGATGAGCCTGCTCATGCTGATATCTCTAAGAGTCTGACTTAGGCCTTCATATTCCGGCTGAGGTCTTTTGGAAGACCAGTGGACACCATAAGAATCAATGGCAGTGTGAGCATTGAGTGATGTAGAATTATCCAATCAATATATTGTATACTTGAAGCTAAAATGGCATTGTGTGTCAATTATACTTCAATAATAAGTAATAAAAGAATCAATAGGGGTGTGGAAAGGTAGTTAAACTGTAAGCAGAATAGATTGGGTTATAGTGACAGAGATAGACAAGGCAAAAGAAAACACTGTTGTCCTCTCCCCCATTACCACACCCCCAGAAAGAAGGCTGTTTGTCCCTATTCTTCTTTGAAATGAAGAAGAATAACTAAATGTACCTGATAGCACTTCCAGAATCTTAAGACAGATTCTTAGGAGGAGGGAGTCCAGCTGAAAAACCCATTCATTTCAATTAAGTAAAAAAAAAAAAAATCCATAGTAATGCAATGTTAGCCTTGTGGTAAAGTCATCATTTCTGGAAACGGGGAAAGGAATACTTCTTAAAGAAACACTATCTCCCTCTTGACATGGCTTCTAAGAAGCATAGATTGAACAGGCAAACAGGAAAGCAAACTTCTGCCTTTCTCAGCAAGCTGGAGGAAAGGAGGATGTTAACACATGAGCCTATTTTTCTGGGACTTTGCTCACATTTCTCTCTGGTGATGCAAGATGAGTGGAGAAGGTACCAGCTCAGAAGTGAGGCAGAACAAGGCTTGCGTCCTGCCTCCCCTCACAATCTGTGACTTGGCAATCACTACCTAGAGCTCTAAAACTCTCTTTTCCTCATCGATAGGATAAATGTGATGATAATAGTATATTTTAAATCAACAAGCTTCTAAAACAAAAATAAAAATGAAATGAACAGAGATCCGGAGACAAGTGGTTGAAAGAAAAGAAGGAAGGAAGAAAGGATGGATGGAAGGAAGGAAGGAAACATGGCCTCTTTGGCCAAATATTTATGATGCCATGAATTGGATTTTGTTATTAAGGTATTGTTGAGAAGAACATTACAATGTTAATGTATTCATTCCTCACTTGACAGTTATTGATTGTATACCTGTTTATTTGCCACTGGACCATTGTGGTGCAATTTTACTTCTGAGTAAAATTGGAGCTGTGATCTTGGCAGGGGGTTGGGAGAAAGGGTGGGAGACAGTGGTGGTGATGGTGGTGGTATAGAACATTTGGATGGAAAATCAGTTTTTTATTGTATTTGGGTTCCTTTCCATTTTGGGATCTTGTTTCAAATGTGAGGGATCTATGGTGTTCTTTTCCTCTTTTGTCTTGGACTTTTTCTCTCTCTCTGTCTTATTTGGATTTTTGTCTTTTTTCTTTCCTATGTGGCTGGCTTAATATGACAGGTCAGGGGTTACCTCCTTTTGAGAGAAGACTTCACCTTGAGAGACACAGGCAGGATTGAGAGTGTGGTTTATGAAAAAGGAAGCTTTGTTCAGGTCATTTAGACCTGCCCTTTGTCTAGGAGAGAGGTATGAATGGATTTAGCTTGAAATTAGGATGGACACCTGGTGACCTCAGTGAGGTAATTTCCTGGGGCTCCTGACCTTTGTAGGGAACAAATTTCACAGGTACCTCAAGCTCTGTCTGGCTTCAGAACTCACAAAAGATGGGAAGAGAATTAAGAAGCCTGGAGGTGATGGGACAGAAGGCAAAGAATGACAGAATGTTTTAACTAAGAGAAAACCTAGAAATAATTTAATCCACCAACTTCTATTCTTTCGTGTTTCGCCCACCATTTTACAGAAGGGGGGTTTGAAGTCCAGGAAGATGAATTCATTTTGCACAAGTCAGTGAGCGCCAAGTCTAAGAAACCAAGTCTCTTGAATTATTCCCACATGTGCTCTCCATGGATTGACTTTGGGTTATTTCCCACAGAGACTTTCTCAGAGATATCCCTTTGTATTCTTCAGGCCAAACCCTCCTATGAAATTGGCTTCTTCGCACGATAAGATTGTAGAGGACAGATAATTATTGGCGAGATGTTAAGGGGATTAAATCAATGCTGATTCCTAAGTTGGGTGAATGAAGGGGCCACCATCAGAGGCAGAATGGAAGGAAAGCAGACTTGGAAGGAAGGGAAGGGTTTCAGACATGTTGAGTGGGAGTCCCAGTGGTTGGGCAAGTTGGAGGGTTTCAGAGAATCAAGAAAAGGAATCATCTAAAAGGCTCTCCTCTTATCTGTAACCTTTAAAAATCTGACTGAGTTCTCAAGACCCTGTCCAAAGCTTCCCACTCTGTGAAATGATGCCTAATTTCCCATCCTCCCCAGCTTTGCCTGTGTCCACCCACAATGTATGGTTTGTGCCTTTGTCAAGCCTTCCTCCATCCATGTATATGAGACTTGATCCTCATGAACGTCCCAGAAAGCACACCCAGCACCAAGAGGCTGTATAGTGTTGTGGTTAGGAGTGCAGCCTCTTGGTCCAAACTGCTTGGATTCAACCAGAGCCGGACTCCCAGTGTTTTTGACTTTGGGCGACTTGTTTAACCTCTTCAATGATTCTGATTCCTCCTCTGCAAAGCGGGGTTGAAAATCGGTTATTTGTCCAGCTGGTTTGTTGTGTTATTTCAATGAATGAATAATATATGATATCACATGTTTTCACTCCTATGTGGAGCTTGAGAAACTTAACAGAAGACCATGGGGGAAGGGAAGGGAAAAAATAGTTTCAAACAAAGAGGGAGGCAAACCATAAGAGACTCTTGAATACACAGAACAAACTGAGGGTTGATGGGGGGAGCACAGGGGAGAAGGGGAAATGGGTGATGGGCACGGAGGAGGGCACTTGTTGGGATGAGCACTGGGTGTTGCATGTACGTGATGAATCACGGGAATCTACTCCTAAGACAAAACAAAACAAAAACTGTATACACTGTATGTTAGCCAACTTGACAATAAAATATATTAAAAAAAACACAATAAAACAGTAGAAAAAATAAATGAATGGATAAGTCTTAAGTGTCTTACAACAGCACTGGACACAGCACATGCAGGAGGGCAGGCCTCCCTTCATTTTCTCAACTTCTTACAACAAATCTCTAGCTTCTCTAACTGCTCATCCATCTGCCGGTCCCCACGTAACATGTCTTCAAGTGAGAAAGTTCCTTAATTCAAAATCATCTCTCTTTTTTTTTTTTTTTTCTCTTTTGGCTCAGCAAGGATCCTCTGCCCTCAACCAAGATTTTCTGGAGGCTGTTTGACGTTTGAAATTCTAAACAATTTCAGAGAAAAAAAATCCTGTTTGAAAAGAACTATCTGTTAAAGACCTGGCGGGGGGGGGGGGGGGGTG
>NC_043709.1:12479276-12495585 GCF_006229205.1 Suricata suricatta | reverse complement strand
CTCTTTTGGCTCAGCAAGGATCCTCTGCCCTCAACCAAGATTTTCTGGAGGCTGTTTGACGTTTGAAATTCTAAACAATTTCAGAGAAAAAAAATCCTGTTTGAAAAGAACTATCTGTTAAAGACCTGGCGGGGGGGGGGGGGGGGTTGCAATATGGCATAATGCCCTCCTTTCTGACCGGAGAGAATTCCCCGAGCACCTTCACGCCCGAGTCACAGTGACTTCAGACGCACTTGGAGAACAATGGACGAAAAGTACCTTTTTTTTTTTTTTAAATCTTTCTCTGCCAGTTCTGACTGAGTGAGTGGAGGCTGGAACAGAAATGGTTTTGAACTATAAGTGGCATGTCCGTAGCTGCAAATTCGACAGTAATACACTTGTTAAACGGAAGGAGAGGTGCGAGCTGGCAGCTTAGAATAGATTTTATTTTCACTCTCATCTGCTGCCAGGAGCACCATTCACCTGTCTCCTGTACTTTATTTCCTGTGGGATCCAAAGCCAAGGGCAGTCCACTCCGTCTGCCTCAGCTCTTCCAGCCCGGGAGCTGACTTTCTTAACCTCTTTGTGGCTGCAGGGGGTTGCAGGGCTTTCTTTGGTCCTGGGGTGGTGGACCAGGACCCAGCTGGCCAGCTTCTCTCTGGCACTGACAGGTTAGCGACACAGTGTCAAAAGGTTGAGGTTTTGTGTCTTGTTGGATGTGGAAGAGGTAGGAAGGGGCAGTGAACCACGACTGGGGTTTGGAGTCGGACTTGGACTTGAACATTGACCCTGCTTCCTTGAGTGAGTGACATCACTTCTCTTTAGTTTTTTTCTGTAATGAGATGCTGTAACCTGACTTGCTGGGTCATGTAAGGGTTAGGATAGTCACAGGGCACCTGGGTGGCTCAGTTGGTTAAGCATCTGACTTCCGGTTAGGTGATAATCTTGCAGTTCATGAGTTTGAGCCCCATGTCAGGCTCTATGCTGACAGCTCAGAACCTGGAGCCTGCTTTGGATTCTGTGTCTCCCTGTCTTTGCTCCTCCTCTGCTCACACTCTGTGTCTCTTTCTCTCTCCATAATAAATAATCATTAAACAAATTTTTAAAAGGGATTAGGATAGTCAGAGCATTTATTGATAGTTCATTGCCTGAAACTGAGGATGATCTCAGTAATAGTCTCTGGAAAGGTCTCTCGGTTTCCTACTAGCAAACAACCTTGCAGAGAAGATGGGTGGGTTGCCACTAGCTAGTATAGGACTTTGTGCAAACTTAAAAGAGTGGACTCTCTTGGGGCATCTGGGTGGGCCAGTCAGTTAAGTGTCTGACTCTTGATCTTGGCTCATGGTTTGTGTTCGAGTCCCACATTGGGCTCTTGTTGATGGCATGGAGCCTGTTTGGGATTCTGTTTCTCCTTCTCTCTGCCCCTCACCTGCTTGTGCACACGCTGTCTCTCCCCAAATAAATAAATAAACTTAAAAAAATAAATAAAAGGGTGAACTCTCCATTGTGCCTGGGCTCCTGGGTTGGACACATGCATAGGGTAGATGTCAGGCCCCGCCTATCCGTGCTGCTGGGTTCCTGTGTGCAGTGCACAACTTCAACAGTTGTGCCCTGCTGACTCAGAAGACTGGTATCGGCATCGTGGCCTGACCATGGTTTAGCTGCATTGATCTCAGGATGACACAAGCAAATTCAGACTCATATGGCATCGAAAGGCTTTTACAATGTGACCTACAAGCTAGTTTTCGACTTTGTCTTCCAATTCTTTTAAATAAGAGCATTTACTCCAAACAAATGGCCTTGCACGTGATCATGGTTTTGCCATGTGGCCTGCTTCATCTGCAATACCAGATTGACCATCAGGGGGCAGTATAGTGCAGGGGCTAAGAGACTAGCAGGGGCCGCCTGTGTTTGGAGCTATGCCTCGGTGCTGATTACCTGTGCCATCTTGGCCATTACTTAATGCCTTGGTGCCTCAGTTTCTCATCCTTCTAAAGGAGAGAAGAATAACACCTACCTCATAAGGTTACTGTACCAATTAAATAGTTCATACATGGAAGACACTAAGAACCGTGCCAGGCACATGGTGAGTGCTCAGTTGATGGGAGCTATCATTTTCCTCCATCCATTGCTGCCTCCCTTGATACTGTTTCTTTCTGTCTTCCACGAAGCTTGCATAGATGACCCCATGCAGAAGGGCACGTCCCTTTCTGGCACATGCAGTACTGATGGTTGGTAACATTCACAGGATGGTCATTTTAAGTGTATCCCTTAATTCGCTGTCCCCCATTAACAGTGAGATGCTAGGAATATTCTCCCCTTTAGCCCCTTGGCTATCAGCGTCATGCACTACTCCAAGCCCAATAAGGATTTGCTGAGTCGCCTCTCAGGTCAGAGTTCTGTCGGTTGTATGTGACAGAAAACCAGACTTGTACTAGGTGAGGCCATAGAAATTTCCCAGCCTAGAGATAGAGCAATGCACACGAAGGCTAATAGGACCCCCTCTCTTCACTGTCCCCTCGTCTTTGGCACTCTCTTCGTGTTGGTATCACCCACTCAGCTCTGCTTTCTCTATCACGAACCATGGTCACAAATAGCTTCAGGCTATTTCCAAATAGGAAAGACCTTCTTATTCTGGATCTAGACATGAGATGTCCAAGGAAGATTCCAATCAGCTCACCTTGAGTCGGATTTTTATCCATTATCTTTGTGACAACTATAAACAGCCAACAAGTCACATTAGGACTGTTTGGTATAGAAAGTGTTTGTGGAGACAGCCTGGATGACTGGAGACGCAGTGGTGCCTCCCAGCTGAGGGGACTGAGGAGCATGAGAGGATTGAGCGGGAAGGAGAAGCAGTGTGTGAGGAGTTAGATTTTGGGTACTCTGAGTTAGAACCTACATAGGACATTCAGGTCAATGGGCCTCAGAGCAGTTGAATATATGAATGCAAGGCTCAGGGGAAAGCTCAGAACTAGAGATAATAAATTTATGAGTCATAAGGTTATAAAAAATGGTTGAAATTCTTCCAAAGAGGACCTTTACTTCTAGATAGTGTGTGATCCATTATAGTGGGCTCACATTCACACTGCACTGACTAGGAAAAAAAATACTCAGTAAATTGGAAAAAACTCACATTTTCAAAAATATTTTGGGGCTGTGAAAGCAAAGAGCAATAGATGAATGAAAATTCTAGAGAGAGAAGAGCCTTTTCTGGCTGAGCTGACAGTTGCCGGCCATTTGTTCCCCAAGGGTCCTGCCTCCCTGGGTTCAGGCTGAAGATCAGGCATGGTGCTCAGAGATGGGCTTTCCTGGGGGAGACACTGACAGAGCATGCGACTGTCGTGTGAGGCTCATAGAAAGGACTAGAAACTGGAGAAGCCTCAAAAGAAAGGGCTATTAATGGAATAGAGAATTAGAAATACACAACTAATAGAAACATAAGAGTCTATCCTAAGAATTCTTAACTACAAAACTATAGTCTGTTTTAAAATTTTTTTAATGTTTATTTATTTTTGAACAAAAGAGAGACAGAGCGCATGCAGGGGGAGGGGCAAAGAGAGACAGAGACACAGAATCCAAAACAGGCTCCAGGCTCTGAGCTGTCAGCACAGAGCCCACCGAGGGGCTGGAACTCATGAACCATGAGATCATGACCTGAGCTGAAGTCAGATGCTCAAGTGACTGAACCACCCAGGTATCCCAAACCTACAGTCATATGGAAAAAAACCCCTGAAGTATTACACAGAAGGGAAGCGTTGTTTTTAATGCTTATAGTCCAGAATCAACGGATATAAATATAATAATCATCCAACTTAAAGAAGTTTCAGGGCCGCCTGGGTGGCTCAGTCAGTTGAGCGTCTAACTTCGGCTCAGGTCATGATCTCACAGTTCGTGGGTTCGAGCCCCACATCTGGCTCTTTGCTGACAGCTCAGAGCCTGGATCCTGCTTCTAATTCTGTGTCTCCCTCTCTCTGCCCCTCCCCTGCTCATGATCTGTCTCTCTGTCTCTCAAAAATAAGTAAGTGTTAAAAAAAAAGTTTCAAATGGAATAAGTGCAAAACCCAAAGAAAGTAGAAGAAAGGAAATAATAAAGAAGAGCACAGGAAGAGATGAAATGGCATAAAATGCAAATATATATTAAGAAAAGAAAAGAAAGTCGGTCTCTGTAAACAGTTAAGGAATTGCCAGCCTCTGGCAACGCTGTGATGTCCCTCCTAGGACAGAGGAGGCAAAGGGAAAGAATACTGGCCCAAAAGAGACTAGAAATAAAACAACGTGACTAAAAATAAAACAATGACCTGAAAGAGAATATGATGAATAATTTTATGCTGATAAGTTTGGAAACTTAAGTGAAATTACAAACTCCTCCCAAAACATATAATACCAAACAGACTAAAGGAGAGAGAAATAAATCATATGATTTTATGACCACTTCAGAACACACGAGCAGTTACAATCTACCCACAAACACGCACTCAATCTTACACGTGACTTCTACAGAATGTAAAGGGACCCATCATCCCAAACTTCGATAAAAATATTTTAAGAATAAGAACTGACTGACTTTTGGTACTGGCTGAGGTGGAATTTTTTTTTAAGTAGTTTCCACATGCAGCACGGAGCCCAGTGTGGGGCTTGAACTTATGACCCTGAGATCAAGACCTAAGCTGAGATCAAGAATCAGATGCTTAACTGACTGAGCCACCTAAGTGCCCCTGGAATTCTTTATAGACTATCTCTCCCACTAATTACAACTAAAAACCCTAGACAAAAAAAAAAAATCAATGACCTGAGGATTCTGAAAAATAATTAATAATAGGCCAGTTGGGACAGGAAGTCAACCCTTGAAGAATGACCAATACTGGAAAGGCAAGGGAATATTTGTGAACCGTATATCCTGATAAAGGACTTATGTCAAGATAGTACTAAGAATTTTTGAAATCTGACAAAAAGACAACAAAAAAAATTTTTTTAGAAAAAATGACTAAAAGATCCAAACAGACACTTTACCAAAGAGGATATATGAATGGCACATGGAAAGACAGGCAACACAATTACTGGTCACTGGCTGAGATGCCACCATGTGCCCAGTAGGATGGCAGCTGACATAGAAAAAATAAGCTCATACCAAATGTGGATCAAAAAGAATGAATTTTACTATTTATTGTAAATTTAAAGTAATTGTTTAAAAACTAAGTTGAATGATGAAAAGTTTCCAACTCACTCTTTTTATCTTCCTCAATCTAGTGGTGCCTGGGTGGCTCAGTCAGTTAGGCATCTGGCTTCGGCTCAGGTCATGATCTCACGGTATGTGGGTTTGAGCCCCGTGTCGGGCTTTATGCTGACAGCTCGGAGCCTGGAGCCTGCTTCTGATTCTGTATCTCCCTCTCTCTCTGATCCTCCCCTGCTTGTACTGTCTCTCTCTGTCTCTCAAAAATAAATAAAAGACATAAAAAATTGATCTTCCTCAATCTAGACATCAAAAATGAACCCTGCTATTATAATAACAGAAAATTATAGCTCACTCTTCTTCCTGAATTCACACGCCTACTCCAAATATAACCATATGTGAAATAGTAATATAATATGACCAAGCTGAGTTTCTTCTTAAGGATGCTTGGTTGGTTCAAAATCAGAAAAATTTACTATTATAACCACTACATCCCAAGTTCAAGGAAAATTACTAATGAATAATCACCTTCATGGATACAAAAATTAGTTTACCAAAGTTCCACACTCATTCATGATGACATGAAAACTCTTCTCAGACTCGAAATTGAGAAAAAAAATTATTCCTACAGAGACACAAAAATCCTGAAGCAAACATTATGCTGTCATAAAATATTTAATGAATTCCCTTTACAGTCAGGAAAACAAATGAGAATGACACTTATCACCAGTTCTTTCTAGTATAGCATTGGAGATTTCTAGTTAGCAAAACAGAACAAGAAAAGGTAAATGCACTGAAAACCAAGACTCAAAATGTCATCACTAAAAAATCAGATTTTCTATATGAAAAATTTCAAAGAGCCTATAGGACATTATAATGTATAAAAAAGTTGAGCAATTTTTTCAGATGAAAAAAACCAACATACAAAAGTCACCTGTGTTTCTATACGTTACCAACAGTCAAGTTGAGAATACAGTAACAGGGGCACCTGGGTGGCTCAGTCAGTTAAGCGTCTGACTTCAGCTCAGGTCATGATCTCACATTTTGTGAGTTTGAGCCCTGCATCGAGCTCTGTGCTCATAGCTGAGCCTGGAGCCTGCTTCAGATTTTGTGTCTCTATCACTCTCTGCCCCTCCCGGGCTCTCTCTCTCTCTCTCTCAAAAATAAATAAACATTAAAGAACATTTTAAGAGAAAATGCAATAAAAATAACATTTACAAAAAATTAAAATAATCAAAATATAAGAGAAATTATTTGAGGCTTTTATGGTGAAAAGTTAAAATGCTACAGAAAAGTCATTAAGGAAGATCCAAATACCAGGAAAGAGACACTAGGCTAGAGGGGAGGAAAACTCAATGCCATAAATGTGTTCGTTCCTTCGAAATTCATCTCTCAACTCCCCAAAATTCCAGTCAATATGCCAAGAAGGATTTTTGTGGAAAGTGATAAACTGATTCTAGTATGCACACAGGAGAACCAAAAGCCGACTAATGGTCAAGATACTCCCACAGCTGGTGAACCAAGCACGGAGACCCGCCCTCACAGACATCACGACTCAGTATAAAGCTCTGATAGTCCGTAGTCCATCCTTCTGGTGGAGAAAGAGACAGCTGCTGCAAGGGAAAACGATAAAGTACCGGAGACGTACCCTCGTCCCTGTGCAGTCGTGACACATCGTGAGGCTGGTGTTTCTGACCAATGGAAGGGATGGTCTGGTTCTCAATATATGTCGGTCAGCGATTAGATGAATGGAAAGATAGAAAGGGATCTTTTCTGCACATCACATGTAAAAATCCCTTCCGGATGGATCTAAAGATTTCAGTGTGAAAGAAAGCTTTGAAAATTCCTAGAAGGTAGTGTGAGAGAGCGGCTTTCTGATCTCAGAAAGGGTAGGTCTCTTTAACAACATCTAAAACTATGCTACCCATCAGGCAAAGCTTGATGGTTTTGACCACATGAAACGTAAGAATTTTTACTCATATTAACAGACACATTCCACGAAGTTGGAGTAGATATTTCACAGTATATATGGCCAAGGAAGGATGTATCCATAATATAAGGTAACAAATGAGCAAGAGACAAAATCAGGCATTTTACAGAACAGGAAATGGGATTGGTCAATAAATGTATGGCAAAAGGTTCTTAACTCATTATTTGTTAGGAAAAGGCGAGATAAACATATTGAATTGGAAAAAAATTAAAAACTCTCCCAAAGATGTGGTGTTCACTCACAGAGGAAGTGGAAATCCGGATAACTGCTTTGATAAACAACTTGGCCCTGCTTCTAAAGTGGTACATGTGCCCGCCATGTGGAATGCCCCAGAACTCTGCACCGAGGAACATGTAATGTAGAAATGGCATATTTATGAATACTAGGCAGCATATAAAGGATGTTCATTGCAGCACTGGTTTTAAAATTGCAAAAACAATGGATAAATGTTTGTCTACTATGAAATGGATAAACTGTGCCTCACTCAGACAACACATAAATAAGCAGTGAAACTAAATACAGCTACAAGAATTAACATGGATAGGTCTCAAAAACTATGTTGTTGAGGGAGGGGAAAAAAACAAACAAAACTAAGTTGCTGAAGAATGTGTTCAGTTTGATGTCATTAATTCAACTTTCAAAAGCAGGCAAAACCTAACAATATGTAGTTTCAGAACACAGGCCTTTGGGTAAAATTATCTTTTCTTAATCAACTTGATTTTTAAAAATTCAAAACACTGGTGACCTCAAGGAGAAAAGCAAGGGTATGAAATCAGAGAAAAACACAGGAAATACCGACAGTATTAGCAAAATTTTATTTTTCCATCTGGGGAGTGAGGGCAAGATGTGTGTTCATTTGCCCACTTTTTACTTGTCTTTTACACATGAGTTCTGTATTCAACAAATGCTTGTTTTTCATGTGTTTTATTTGTGTTTTGTAAACTTTGCACCTGCATTGCATCCCTTTTTTGCACCTATGGCATCTTTCTCCATAGAAAGAGCTTTGAGCAGAGCTAATGCGGGGATCGGGAGTGATGGGTAAAGGGGTGGGGGATTCTTTTTGAGGGGATGAAAATGTTCAAAAATTTATTGTGCTGACATTTATATAACTATACTAAAAGGCATCAAAATGTGGACTGTAAGTAGGTGATGTGTGACATATGAATTATAGCTCAATAAAGCTGTTCAAGAAGAATTAACATAGTTGAGGATGTAAGAGAAATACAGGTAACACTTTTTGAGGATTTACAATTTTTTATGTTTATTTGTGTGTGTGAGAGAGAGAGAGAGAGAGAGAGAGAGAGAGAGAGAGAGAGAGAGATGGATAGACAGAGCATGAGTGGGGGAGGAGCAGAGAGGGAAAAAGAGACAGAATCCAAAGCAGGCTCCAGGCTCTGAGCTGTCAGC
Organism: Suricata suricatta; assembly: GCF_006229205.1. Classification (NCBI taxonomy): domain Eukaryota; kingdom Metazoa; phylum Chordata; class Mammalia; order Carnivora; family Herpestidae; genus Suricata; species Suricata suricatta. The sequence continues at coordinate 12,487,036 of NC_043709.1, read as the reverse complement.
ATAGAGCCGAATGCAGGGCTCGAACTCACAAAGCAGGAGATGATGACCTTAGCGGAAGTCAGATGCTTAACTGACTGAGCCACCCAGGTGCCGCTGGGAATTTTAGATGAGGACAGAAGGAGAGGATAGTAGCTTGATAGCAGCTTGGAATCAAAAAATGGTTTTTGTTTTGGAAGTTTGGCTATAGGCTGAATATATATGCTAGTTAATAACTTAGGAAAAGCAAATTTCACGTGACAGAGCAGGATTTCAACACAGGCCTTGCTCTTCAAAGTCTAGGACTCTTTCCACTTAATGAGGCTTTCTCCCATATGGCTCTTTCAAGTTTAAAGAGCGAAGTGATCCCTGATTCTGTGCTCAGCCCTCTGCAATCACAGGTGCCATTCAGGCTCTTGGGATAGACTTTCAGAAACATAGGGTCCTGGGGGTGCTGTCATTCTTGTAACCTGGGTGATGAGATGTACTGAGCTACCATCTGGACCACTGCACATGTGAACTCCAACTTGGAATGATTCAATGGGATTAGGTATCATCTGGCTGTCGTGATAGGATGATGGGCTTTAGGACTGGGTAAATGTAGGGGCAGAAGCTGGACAGCACAAGATCTGTGTAGTTCTTTCTAATTGAGATGCTCCTATAAGATTCACACAGCGATCCTAAAATGGTTCTGACCTCTGGGGTCTCCCAAACTCATTCTAACCCTTTGCAGACAATAACATAGACAAGGTACATACCAGGTAGTGATGCATTAGAAAGCATCCCTGTTGTCAGTGATTTGGAACCCACTCCCCACTTCCATTAGAGAGCAAAGATAGAATCAATAGTAAATATACCCACCTCTCACAAAATGAGCAAATAGAAAAAAACATGCTGGCATGAGAATCAAGCAAACCCTGTTCTAAATAGAGTTTTCATATGTCCACCTTCCCTTCTAGTCTCCCTCGTTTCTAACTGGGGCTCTTCATTCTACCTCTTTCCCACTGTCCAATAGCCGTCTGATTTGGGTGACATTTTCCCCAGGCACAGCTCCATGGGTGGGCCTTGTTGGGTCTAAGTCAATCAGGTTAATTCCGCCTTACTTTCCACAGTGATTGGTTGAAATATCATTTATGACTAGGCCAATTTGCATATGGGATTTCCCTGCTCAACTGGACTGGTTCAGGGGCAATCCAGTCACCACAGAGTTTGAGATACTGTTTGATGACTGTAAGATGGAATGGCAGCTGTCCATTAGAGGTGAGATTGGTGCTTGCCACCATTCTGTGACCATAACAGGGCCAGCGCCAGGATGCTGCTGACCCTGGAGAGCAGAGCTGAGTCAGAAACAAACATATCTTTAATTTTGTAACAATGAGCTACTGCTTTAGTTCACACTAATGCCTGCCAGTGTCCACTCTTTCCTGTCACATGAGCCAACCCATCTCCTCTACTGGTTAATCTACTTTATGTTGGGTCTTCTACTCCTTGCAATTAAAAAAAAAAAAAAACCCTTCCTGCTTCACTAAAAAGATATTATTTGCCAAAGCTTTTTCATGGGATCTGCAAGGCTCCAGGGTAGCATCAGTAACACACGTGGAAGACCATGTAAAACTATATCATTCGAAGAAGTGTAGCAACTATTTCTTTTCAACAAACATTGGATGGATGCTGCGGGGGTAAAATAGATTCACAAAAGGGCCAGACAGCAGACAGACTAGGATTTAGAAAACTCTTCCTGGTGCTGTATCTTATTTAACTGAATTTGTTAAATCTACCTTGAGCAAATCATTCTAAATCTCTGAGGGTCTCCCCAATCTGTAAAACATTTAAATGATACCTAGAAATCATTTAGAGTTATCAGTATGTAAACTGAGGGCAAGACAAATGTTTTTATCCATATACTTTAAATAATAGATAATAAAATAAATTAATAATAGTATCAACAAACAACATTTATTGAGTACGTGTGTTGTACCATGCACCATGCTAAGTGTTTCACATCCATTACCTCATTTCTTTGTCACAACTCTTGTTCCCATTGCACATATAAGGAATTGGGGCTGGTGGAGTTAAATAGCATGTCTAAGTTTGTGGTGGATAGGGATTCAAATTTGGCTCTCCTGGAGGCAGACCATGTGTTTTTCACTGCTAAGTAAGTTTGAGTTGTACTCATTCACTCAGCAGGATTTGTGGGGATCCATTGTATGCTGGTCTGGCCATGACACAGACCCTTGCAGATTGGGAAATGAGCCTTGGATTTAAATTTCAACATCTAGAGAGGGAATTGCCCAGAAAACAAATATATATTAATATATATTCATGCCTTGCATCCTCCACTTAAACACAGAAGCCATCTGATATATATTTAATGAAAAAGATGAATAAGTAAAAGGCTGTAAAAATGAATACATGACAATGAAATTTTCCAAAAATCTAATTAAATTTCTAGAACAAAACTCAGTCTTGAATGAGTAACAGAATAGTTAAGAACCAGGGGCTCTGACAAGAGACTTTTCCTGACATTCAAGGCTTCTCTGGCTTTCTGCCCAAGATTCCTGCAGCTCTCTTGCCAGGGATGTTCCCTGGTGGGACCAGGGCCCCGGATGGGCAATTTGGTGGGTCCCAAGATGCCCGGAAGTCTCCATCTTGCCCTTCAAAAGGCCAAAGAAGGGATGGACAGGAACAGGTAGTCAAAACAGTTTGTTTGCCACATGTTTCACTGAGTGAATCATCTTCTCTGTGGTCAGTTAAGAGGGACGTGTTTGTGTAGTTTGGAAGTCATGTTAGTTCTTTCAGTTTTCCCCAGTACATTAATGCTTTACTGTGATCAAGAGCAAGTTTTCCAAATAATTAAAGAAGACCCCAAGACAGAAGACAAAACCTCTTTCTCTAGTACCTGTAATGGCTAGTTTTAAGGCTCTAGTCAGTACGGTACTTCCCACACATTAAGCTTTTAGGGAATCTGGGACAAGATTTCCCCCATATTAAAGTGGTGGATCCTGGAAGAAGGCTACCCTCTGATTCAGATTTTTAATTTTGATGAAATTGCTGGTCAAAGGAGACAGAAGGCCCAGGGTGTCCGCGCTGAGTATTAAGTGATCTGCTGGTGCAAAGTTAGCTGTCTTTGGGCTGTGGTTGTATTATAAGGTCTTTGGTTACAAAATGTTCTGACCCATCGTCCCCGACCGATTCTTCCCATGAACGCTTTTATTTTTAGCATGTGATGTTCACAGTGCCCAGGCATGAGAGCAGAAACAATCGGATGAGTGTACAGAATTTATAGGTGTCCCAGACTCCAGCCAAAGTCTTCCCATCCCTTGTGATCTATCTAAATGAGATGTGTTTTGGCCTCCATCCTAGTCTCTGAAAATTCAAAGTAGTGTCCCTGATTTCTAACAATCCCCAGGGGCTTTACACTTCCTGTAGCTTCTTTAACACTAGTCTGGCTCCCTTGATTTCTGGGATATCTTACCCTCTGGTGCCTGGTGTCTCATTTGCATCCATGCTTAGCCAAGGTAGGAGCTCAGCCTCTTGCACCCACACAGTCTCACACAATAGGCTCATGTGAGGCTGTCCTTGGGCTGGTTGCCTTTGCTAAAGACTTGTGTGTAAGCAGGGAACACCGGAGCCCAGTTTATACTTCACGCACTTCAGTTGGCTCTCTTAACTGCCTGCCTCTACCTTGGAACAAGAGACTTTTTCTTTCTTATATTCTCTTTTATCTCATGCAGAATGGCTTGATTTTTTATTAGTTGCCAGAGCTCCTGCCATAACTCATGCTTACAGAGTCCCACTTTCTATTCTAAGACACATACTAAGGTATTTCCCTTCAAACACACACACACACACACACACACACACACACACACACACACACACAATCTCTTCCTTAAGATAAATTTCTGGTACCAACTATTAAGATATTTTAAGGTCATACATTGTCACTTCCACTCCACTTCCAAAGACTTGCCTTCCAGGGATTGCACAAAAGACCCAAATCCAGCTGTGCTAATTCAAACCAGAGCTCAAATGATCCAAGGTTTGGGCACCTGGGTGGCTTAGTAAGTTAAGCACCTAACTCCAGCTCAGGTCATGATCTCACAGTTGGTGAGTTCGAGTCCCACGTAAGGCTCTGTGCTAACAGCTCAGAGCTTGGGGCCTCCTTTGGATTCTGTGTTTCCCCCCTTCTCTCTGACCACCCTCTCACACTCTGTCTCTCTCTCTCTCAAAAATAAATAAGCTTAAAGAATTTTTTTTTAATGATCCAAGGCTCTGTTTTGTTCCCTGAACTGCCAGGCGTGTGATTCCCCAAGCTCTTCTCATGGCTGCTGCAAACCCTGGAGTCTTATGTTGAGATGGAAATATTATATGATAATAGGGCCTCTGTGAAGCCTGGTGCCCCAGGAGGGGTTCCTGGGAGCAGAGAGTCCCTGTAGCTCAGCGCTGCACAGATAGCGGCAGCGGAAACATAACTCCATTAATCTAAGTGGTAAGGTGTTTATTTTTGCTTTCTCCCCAACAGCACCATCCGGCTTCGCCTTTCTGAAGACACTCACTTGACAGCCATGATTATGCTTCTTTTTTGTGTGTTTTCATGGGCTGCTACATAGCAAGCCCCTTTATCATAGACATTCTTCATTGAATGTTAAGTGCTTGCACGAACAAACCTTTTCTGGCATTTTTGCACGTGCCTGGCAGTTTTCATTTCCTATCTCTACTATTCTTTCGTCTTCCCCCCAAAATGTCATTTTCTCATCCAAAAAAAATTATTTCTTGTCTATTAGAAATGTGAAATTGTGCTAGGCCCTGGGAATTTTAAAGGAAACATGATAGATATTCTTGGAGGGGTCTGTGTGTCACTTCAGTGTTTATGGAAAGTTTTCAATTCATTGATTGATTCACTCATTATTCAAAATCTATTCAGCCATTGATGTGCCATGGTAAGCAGTCATAATTCAGCAGTAAACAAGACAGACACACTCTCTGAACCTCTGGGATCTTGAAGTCTGGGAGCAAATGTGGATATTGAACAAATAACTCTGCATGTCAAGTGTGCAATAAAGGGAAATCATAATACAAATGACAATAACTGATAGTTATGGAATTTCTATTATATGGCAGGGACTTTCTGTGTGATTTATGTGCCCTAACTTAATTAATTCTCACAACATTACTCCCCCAAATTAATATCAAAAGGGAGCCCTGAAGCACAGAGAGGTAAAGTAATTTTCCCAGAATCCACAGCTGGTAAGTGGTAGCTATGGGTACAACTCCAGGCCTAGGGATTCTAGGACCCACAGTCTTTAATTATTTTTAATGTTTATTTATTTTTGAGAGAGACAGAGTATGAACAGGGAAGGGGCAGAGAGAGAGAGAGGGAGACACAGAATCCAAAGCAGGCTCCAGGCTCTGAGCTGTCAGCACAGAGCCCAACATGGGGCTCAAACCCACGAACTGTGAGATCACGGCTTGAGCCAAAGTCAGACACTTAACCGACTGAGCCACCCAGGTGCCCCTAGAACCCACACCCTTAACCACTCCACTATTCTGACAAAATATGAGGGTTGAGGGACACTTTCCAGAGGAGGTGATATTTTGGCTGAAACCACAAGTCTGGGTTGGAATGGAAGAGATCAGGGAAGCATATTTTGAGAAAGAAAGCATAATAAGTATGAAAACTCCTGAGGTGCACTTGACCCTCTGAGGGAAGTCTGGGAGTCTGGGAATCTTGCCTTCCTCACAATGCCCAGGGACCTTCATGTCCCTGATGCCAGCTTTTGGGGGAACCCTGTGGTGTGCTCAGGAAGAAGTCTCAAAGGCCCTTTCAGACCTAGTCTTGAGACCTCAAGCAAAATCTACTTCTGGAAGAGGGCTCTGGGGCCCCCCTCACCAACATCAATAAGGTGGGGCTCTCCCGGTTCTGGGTCACCTCTTGCAGTGACAGCAAGGACAGCTGGAGGCTCCATGGGAGCTTGTGGAAGGCGGTCTAATTACTGAGGTGGTAGATCAAGTCTTCTTGTAAGAAGGGACTCCCAAGCCTGTGACTTGAAGAATAAAGAACTTCTTGTTTTTTTCCACCTCAGTGGATATTTGATAGTTCTGTAGACCTGTGGGAAACAGCTTGAGAGCTTAGGATGAGCAGAAGGAGGGAAAAGGGGTCTCTGTTTTATTTCTTTTTGAATTGGAGAAAAACCATGTGTCAAGTCAAAGAATGGATGAACCAAACAGGACTCTGTCAACTCCTGACCCTCTCCTCCTCCCTCCTACCCCTGTCTGAATTCTTCAATCTTTCCTCATCAGCCCAACAACACTTTAGAAACTGAAGAGGACTGGGTGCCTTGCGTGGCAGACCCCGGGCACCTGCGTCTCACAGGAGCTGTGCAGTTCTGTGGCATTTGTGGGTATGGTAAGATCATGTCTGCACTGGGATGTTGATGCCCCACCTATTTACTTTCAAAAGCAAACATTCACAGGTTTACTCTTGCATGCATTCCACGGCTGTGGTTTGAAGTCAGGTCTTTGCTCCAATCTCAGCTGGATTTAAACTGGTTTCAGCCTCCTCTTCTGTGGGAAGAGGGAGTTGCCTGAAGTTGCCTTTCTCTGGTTTTATAAGCAAAAGCCTCATCCAGAGGCTCTTCCTTTGTCTTTCTGGGGTTCAGCTCAGGTAGCCTTCCCTGGCCCAGGTCAGCATCCAAACAGCCTCTTAGCCCCGCTGCTCCATCCAGCAGAGCCGGGGAAGCCCCAGTTCTGGCCTCTGCTTCATACCCAGTTAGCTGCAGAGTGGAATATCCTCTCTCCCCACCGTGTCTCTTCTCAGCTTCTCCCAACGAAGTGATCCCTCCTTCTTTTTTTCTTTTCCTTTAAAAATTTTCACTGCTGATCTGTATGAAAACACCCATAAAAAAAAGTGGCAGTATTCACAAACTCCCATGTCTCTATTCCTAGGGTCTGTCATGACCTCCTTACTGAGATGATGATTCCAGCTCTTTGCTCATATTTCCAGGAACAATCACTAATTTTCTTTCCTTTTAGCCTTGACTTTAGAATAGGCAGCCACAGTGACTCCTACCTTCCTCTACAAAGATCCCTTAACTAAAACTTTAACCTAAAGAGCTAGCCCAGGGGAAAACATAGGAGTTCCTTCATCTAACCTGGATTCTTAATGTCTAAGAACTTTCAGACTGAAAATCCCCATATCACTGAGGCTTGTTATCCTTCCAGACTTTTGACGCCCTTTCTGTGGTCTTCCATATCCCGTTCAGCATGCACGTGCACACACACACACACACACACACACACACACACACACACAGAATACTTTGCCTATTTGCTGCCAACTCTGGTAGCTAAAATAACTAGAGTGAGGGTGCCCATCTTTCCACACCCTTGCCAGCATCTATAGTCTCTTGATTTGTTCATTTTAGCCACTCTGACTGGCATGAGGTGGTATCTCAGTGTGGTTTTGATTTGTGTTTCCCTACACTGCTGGTGGGAATGTAAACTGGTGCAGCCACTCTGGAAAACAGTGTGGAGGTTCCTCAAAAAACTATCCATAGAACTTCCCTATGACCCAGCAATAGCACTGCTAGGGATTTACCCAAGAGACACAGAAATGCTGATGCATAGGAGCACATGTCCCCCAATGTTCATAGCAGCACTGTCAACAATAGCCAAAACATGGAAAGAGCCTAAATGTCCATCACCTGATGAATGGATCAAGAAGATGTGGTATATATATACACGATGGAGCACTACATGGCAATGAGGAAGAATGACATATG
>NC_043709.1:12454600-12479176 GCF_006229205.1 Suricata suricatta | reverse complement strand
ATGTCAAGCACATTATCTGACCACTGATAGGCACTCAATAAATATTTGTTAAGTGAACAAATAACAATTGAAAATCACTCAAGGAGTAGATGTATTAGGAGTATAGATTTCCATGAATTTAATGTCAAACATGTATCTGTGTCCCTGATTAGATTAGGTTCCTGCACTTGGGAGCCCCGTCTTTATAGCAATGATAATGACCGTTCCTACAATGTAGCACTGTTCATGATTAATCATTTTCTTTTTCACTGCTCACCGCAACTTGAGGCAATATTGTTATTAACACATGAGTTATCTACACATCAGAAAGCTAAAGCCCCCAAAGGGGATAATAATCTATGCAGTTCCTAACATTTGTAAACTGGAGAGTGAACTTGAACCCGGGTCCATCAGTGTAAAACACAAGGCTCTTTCCTTTATGCCCTGTGCTGCTCACCCTAGTCATCTTGAGTCAAGTTTGTGGTTTTATGTAGTAGAAGATACAGAGCCAAGTGGGCCTCTATGCAGATCCAGCCTTGACATACTAATGACCTTGTATCTTCCTAGGATGGGGATTTGGGTGAGAAGCATGGGGCAGGCCTTTCTCATGGCCGCATATTCTGTTTCTATGTTGGGTTGCCAGGTTTTATTAAATCTTTCTCTCAAAGCCTACCATCATAAAATTTATTTCTCCAGGTGACCTTCTTATTATTTTTCCCTTTGTTACCATATTTGAGAATAATCAGAGACACAGTTCAGGTCAGTTTTCAAGGACAATTGACTTTGACTTTGGAGAAAATGTCAAGAGAAAGAGACTGACTCCCGAGACTACTGACTTTACTGGAAGTTATGGCTTTCCCTGGTGTCTGAGCTTCCTTCATTCAACAGGTGTTTGCTAAGCACTTTCTAGAAGATGCCTCATGTTTGTAATTTCATATACTTGAACATGGGCTTGAATAGAGACTCCGTATTATTGTTGGCCAACATCATCATTTTATTCATTATATAACTATGAATATCTTCTATGCCCAAAGCTGTATGTAAACATTGTAAGATAGGATCCTCAAATTTAATGGCCACTGGGTGTGGGAGAATGGGGTTCTCAATGTCCTTTTTTAGAGGACTCCTTTTCAAAAGTTTCTGTTGTTTCCACACTGATGTTGGGAGTGGTGGGATAGTGTGTGTGAGGGGTTCCTTCTAGTCAAAAGCAAGTTGTTCTCCTAGCCCTTAAAGGTCAGACAAAATTTACTTACTAAGGGACTCCTGGAGTTTGGCTCACAGCACGTGTCCTGTGAGCAGAGATGCTCGGGAATCTGCTGAGGTATAGTTCTTGAGCGGTTACATTCAAGTCTTAGTGGCTGGGTGATCTCCCTTTTGTTGTACAACATAGGTAAATTTTACCTCATTTGTGTCTAAGAATATAAGATCTGTATAAGGTGAAAAAAATCTTAATATCTTAGCAGTTAAAGCTTCTCACCTCCACCCCAGCAATGCCCCCAAGGAACACGTTAGAGGGATTGTGTACTACCAGTAAACTGCTTTCTCAGGAAAATGGTTTGAATTTGGGAAGCTTATGATAAAGCATATTAACTAAATATGGTTCAAAATGATGAGAAAATACCACATCCCATTATCCTAGGCTTACCCAGCCCTCACACCATCTTCATGCCAGAGGGAAACAGAACAGTTTCTTCTATTCTAGAGAAGTCTTTCCGAGGAAGGCTAAAGAAAACAAATTTGATGGGCTGTGTTCACAGAAACGGAGCTCTCTCCTTGTTCAGTGTGTGTAGTTTCAAACCTTATAGAGATCACAGTCTGGTGGGGGAGGCAGTGAAACAAACAGACTAGCTTCATGTTATATAATAAGACAGAGCTGGGTGCCACGGGAATACATTTCAGGAAGAGTTGACATGGCCTCAGAAGATCGGCAGAAAGCTTCCAGTTAGAAGTTTCATTTAATGCTGAAGGATGACCAGTAGATCACAAGAAGCAGAGGAAGGGTGGGTGGTAGTGAAAAAAAAAATTGGAGTCCATGGCTGGGTAGGGAAATAACATGTGCAAAGGCCTGGAGGTATAAATAAACATGGAGGAGACAGGGTATGCAATCAGTTCCATAAGTCTGGACTATAAGATCGGGTTGAAATGAGGCAGGGAGGAGATGTGATTGGGCTGGGAGAGGTAGCGAGAGATAAAACTAGGAAGGTGAGCATAACTGCAAATCATGCAAGGCCTTACAACCCATGTCCTTTTCCACGTTGGACTAGGCTTGGCCATGTGACTTCATTTGTTTGGGCCACTGGAATGGTAGCAAGGCATAAAAATCACCTTTGTATTAGAGCTTGCTCTTTTTCTTGCTGCTTTTGGGATTAAGCCACCCTATGAAGATGTTCAGACAAACCAGCTAGATGGAGAGAGACATGTAGTCCAGTTGCCCCTATCACCCCAGCCAATCATCAGGCATCCAGGGCCAGCCAGCCCTTGACTGATCTACCAACTGAACACAAACACATGAATGAGCTCAGTCAACACCACGTGGAGCAGAAACGAGCTATCCCAGGTGAGCCCTGTCCAAACTGTCCCACAGAAGGAGCAAATAAGTGGTGGTCTCCTTAAGCCACTAGGTTTTGGGGTGGTTTGTTATGCAGTAGTAGAAAACAACACAACCCCCATCGCCAGCAAGTTCCCAAGGAAGCAAAACATGTAAGACCCAATAGATGGCTGTTTGTTAAAGTTCTACTTATCATTTGCAGATCCAGCACCCAATAACCCCAATGTATATATAAGGTCTATGATAAAAGCTGTGTGATACAATTAAATAGAATGCTAGAGTGCAGAGGGGTGAGGATGCTTGGCTAGTAATTTTGAGCAGTGGACTTCTTGCACTGGGTGGGGGGTGGGGTGGGGAGGATGCCTGGACTAAGCCCCTGGAGCCTACCTTGCCATTTGGCAGTTCCCTTCCCCAAAAGCAAAGTGTTTGGGGCCAGATGGGCACAACTTCTTGAGAAATCTGACACAGAAATTGGCTTCCACACTCCCATTTCACATGTTCTCCAAGTGACAGCCAGACGGATTCCTTAGAGCCGATCCTCTAGTGAAGTAATAATAATTTTCCCTTCTATTTCCTCACAGTCTTATGGGCATTATCCCATTGGAATATAGCCCCACGAAGCCCCGGATGTTGTCTGTCTTGGTCATTGTTGTATCCCCAGGGTCTAGGACAGTGCCTGGCATATAGCAGAGTAGACTAAACCTGTGCGAGTGTGTGAATGAATCCACGAAAGGGTATTCAAATTTGAAAAGAGAAATGAGTAAGGCATGGCTCTGGACATTGCAGAGTAGAAGCCCAGACTTTTTTTGCTTTCTTAGGACTCCCTTCACTGGCAGAACCATAGTGACTGAAGAAACACATTTTTAAAAAGACATCTTTTGGAAGCATGGGGGGAGCAGTTTTAGGTTCATTGAGAAGAATGTCCAAAGATTTCCCCTCTGCCCTCTGCCCCACCCCCACAGGGGTAGCCCCCCCCCCTTATCCCCATGCCCCACCAGAGTGGTACATTTGTTGCAACTGATCAACTTAACACGGACAGGTCATTATTACCCAAAGTTCATAGTTTACCTTGGGGTTCACTCTTGGCGTCGTGAACGGTGTTTCTATGGATCTGACACATGTATAATGACGCGGATCCATCACTACAGTATCATGCAGAGTATTTTCACTGCCCTAAACATCCTCTGTGCTTCATCTATTCATTCCTCCCAGACTCCAACCAAAACTAACCCCTGCAAACACTCATTGTTTTAGTGCCTCCATAGTTTTGCCCTTTCCAGAATGTCATAGGGTTGGAATAATACAGAATGTAGCCTTTGGGGATGGGCTTCATTCGCATAGTAACTCGCATTAAACGTTCCTCCATGTCTCTTCATTTCATTTTGTCACTAACATTGCATTGTCTGGGCACACCACAGTTTATTTATCCATTCACCTACTGAAGGACATCTTGGTTGTTTCCAGGCTTTGGCAATTATGAATAAAGCTTCTGTAAACGTCCCTGGGAAGATTTTTGTGTGGACATACGTCTTCTGCTCCTTTGGGTAAATACCAAAGAGTGTAATTACGTATGGTAAGAATATGTTTAGTTTCATAAGACTGTCAAACTGTCTCCCAAAGTGGCTGCGCCATTTTGCAAGGAAACACATTTTGAAAAATCAGATCTCGATCATTCTTCCAACGGCTCTGCAAGATGTTTAAAAGTTTACTCCTGTTTTAGAGAGGAGGAAATTGAAATTCCAGGGCATTTCATGACTAGCCCAAGGATATATAGCTGCAAGGGGCGGGGAGGGGGCTGAAGTTTAGGATTTCATCCTGAAGTTTTACTTTGTCTTGAAGTAAAAATTCTCCCTCTCTTTAAGAAGCACCAAAGTTAGTTCCAGTCAATTTACAGAGAACAAGAAGTCAAAATGGTTGTTTTGGAGTCATGTAAATGAGCAACCATTTTGTTGAATGCTTTTTTTCCTGTTCATTTTTTTAGGTGACAGCTGTGACACTGTCTCATCTCCATTTTAACACACTAAAGCAATTAATTTGATGGTGTCTCAAGCAGGTAGATGCCCTTGAGGTTAATATCACTAGAACTCCCTTCTGATAATCACGTTCATATTTTAGGATCTTCTTTCTCTGGGTCACAGGAGTGTCTGACTGTGAACTCTCGTGTGATGCCTTTAGAAGCATCTAATTTATCCGGTAGGGAATTTTAAAAATTAGCAATGACTTATAAAGAATCTCGGAGTCTTTGGATTTTAATGGCTTTCAGTCCAAGCCTCCTAGCTCATCATCTTTCAAAATAGCCATAAAAGCAGATTATGAGTCTATGTCTGAATATTGTCCTCAATGGCAGAAGAGATAGCAGGGATGGAACAGTCTAAATTCTGTGAAGCAGTCTATTTCAGTGCTGGGAAACCTAATATAAGAAAGTTATTCCTAATATGGAGTGAAAATGTGCCTGCCTGTAAACGCTATCCATCAAGTCATAGATTCAGGATGTCACAGAAAACGGACCTGACATTATTGAGCTCTTACTATTTCTTATTAGGGTTATGAATTTAAATCCAATCTCTCTTTTGTGAGAGAGTGATCATCATTCCCATTCTGTGGATGGGTAAATCCAGGCTAGGCCAACTTGAACAATGTTTCACTCTGATAAAAGATCTAACAAGGACTTGACTCTCACTTCTCCAGCATCTAAATCTATATACTCTTCCGGCTGCCCCACTTCCGTGAGCTTGCCAAAGCTCTCAACATTCTCCCTACTCATGCTATTCGTATTCCTATAAAACCAGTGTTCAGTAAGAGGAGTAGGGGGATGGAGAGTTACGCTATTTCCCTCTTTGTCTAGGAAAGCAGTGATCAGCATCCCCAAGAAGCGTGCACAGTCTGAAGAAAGCATACCCACCCAGAAAACACTGACAGCTCCCCAATCCTCCTTCTATGCCATGTATATTTTCATTCAGAATCTCCAATCATCTAAACTGCATTTTTAACAGTGAGAAATTGGCTGCCCAGATGGGTAAATTTCCAAACTAATGTTGGTAAATGGATGTTCACTTAAGGTAGCTCTACACTGGGAGGAAGTTGGAGGGTCTCTTGAAAGGCAGTTTAATTAATTCAAAGTCACCTTCCAGTAGGCACATCTTTAGGTCAGGTAGACATAAGCCATGGGACTTCAAAAGCAACTTTTACTGGAACCCAGAGGCTGTCACCAAGGTGAACTATCACAGTTATTGCAACCCAAGCATCACTAATGCACATGAAAGGGCTCTGGGATAGATGTGCCGACGACTTGAGTTTAAGGTCAATGTGGAAGACATTTTTCACAATTTTCAAATCAGCTTAGGCAAAATCGTGTCTGGATAAATCATAACTAATCTATTCACTGGGCTTTAAAGAAATATTCAAAGTCAATTCTCATTTCAGTTTTTCACCTCTGATACCTATTTGGCAAAAATTCTCTATGTGTTCTTGCTTGTTGGGTTTCCATTCTTATTCGGGACGTAGGGAAGAATCGGTGTTGACTGATTCCTAATGGAAGAAAAAGAAAATTATTGCATCTCTCTGTGTGATGTGAACGTTTGCAAACATTATTGTGTTAAAACCTCACAATAGTCCTTTGAGTGCTTATTATTGCTTTTATATTATAGATGAGGAAATTGAGGAAGAAATGTGTTGTTTGTCAAAGATAAATGGACATTGCAGGCCAGAGCTAGGATTTGAATCTCCTTGATTAACACTGGACAAAATCTCCCAGAATCTAGAGGAACCCTTTGGGTATGGAATAGGACTTCAAAGCTGTACTCTAATTGCTGATATATAACAACAACAAACATTCCATAGCTTTTCCTGTGAACTAGGCCCAGTTCTAAGCATATCATATATATAATATATTAACTCATTTAATCCAGTAACATCTTAAGGCAGGCACTTACATTATTCCCCATCTTACAGACGAGGAAACAGGCATAAAAGGCACAAGCCCACATTTTAGGTTCCACAACTTCTCAGTGGAGAAGCCAGGATTCACATCTACACGGTCTGGCTGCATGCTTTTAACTGCTAAGCTGTATGATCTTTGGGTTAGGAAAAAGATTTTGTTAATGGAAACAGGTTATCATATGGGGCCTGGAATATGTCCTTCATTCACGGAAGGGATGGGGGTTGCTCTGACATGGAATGATGGCAGGCCAACTGCATAATCAACTAGTAAGGTGAATTGTATGATCTTGAAGAATGTTACCATTATGCCTCTTCTGACATAAGGATCAGCAAGAAATTTTCTGGGAAAATTTGGTTTCCCAGGTGTCCTCCCCAAAGGCAGAGACTGGCTCATGCTGGCCCCTCTGTTTCACTACCTTTTGCCTATAGGCTGAGTCCAAGCTCCCCATGTTCATGGTGCCCCCTGATGTGGCATCTACCTTTCCCTTTCTGCTCCCTCTTCCATCACTTCCATCCTGCTGTCCATTGTCACTAAACTTGTGCCTTGAATGGGCAGTTCCTAGAATGAGCGGGCCATTCCATGTCTCCATAGCTCTATGGGTAAGCATCCCTCCTTCTGGAGTGCTTTCTCACCATCTCCATGTGACAAACTCCTACTTACCCTTCACAGCTCAGCTCTCGCAGCGGCTACTCTCAAATCTCTCCTGATTTTCCCCAAGCAGGGTGAATTCACCCCTCTTCAGTGGCACTAGGTCCCTAGACTTGGATTTTTATGCCCACCTCTAGCTTCATGTGCATTTGTTTGCATGCCTGTCTTGCTAACAGACTGTGAGCTCCTCAAGGAATGAGCTCATTTTTGTTCATCTCCATATTCACAAGATCTGGCATGTAATGAGACTAAGCATTGAATTAATGATTGGATAAATAAATTTAACCTATCGAGTATTATCATCAACAAACAGGAGATTTGTTGAAAATATATATTGGCACCTACATTACCTATCAAGTCTCTTGTAAATTTTGGCAGTGTTAATCTAGCTCCCTGAGTTATATCACCTCCAGGTATTGAGATAAAATTGAGAATCCAAATCTACAAGACTGGAGACTAAACTCTAGGGAAAAAAATGATCCTGACAAGGTATTGCTGTGCTCTGAGGGAGCAGGCCAGACTGCTAGTGTGATATTTCTTCTCTAACAAAAAAGACTCTTCCCAAAAGGACACCAATATGCTATGCTACTATACTAACAACATTACTAATGTGTCATCATTGTAAATTGTAGCTCTTAGATGTATTTATGGGAGAGCATTGTTGCTAGTAAATAGATTTAGGATCAAGAGCATTTATTGAGCACCTGAGGAATATGCTGAGGTCTCTCATACATATTCTCTTTGATATTAACCTAAACTGATTTGATTTCATTTGGTATTAACCTAACCTGACTTGATTTTCACAACCCTATGAAATATGGCCAATTATTTCCAAGTCAGAGATGGTAAATCTGAGGCTCAGAAAAATAAAAGATTTATTCAAAGGGGTATAAGGTGTAAGTAAAAGAGCTGGTGTTTGAGTCCAGATATTCTGCTGCAAGCCCAGTGCTCTTTCAACCCAGAGAGAACAAAGTATTTGAGGCAAAAGGAGTGACTTTGGTAATTCAGTTTGGTTAGGATGAGGTGGTCCCTCACTTGCGTTGGGGTGTTGTTTATTGGAATGAAAAAGGAGTCATAGCCTTGGGGCAGATAAGATAAAATCTAAGAGTTGGTTATTAAAAAACATCCATGTGCTCTGACCTAACATTCAAATCTCTCTCCCACCTCTTTCTCTGCTTCTGCTAACAGGCTCCCCCCTCCCAACCCCCGGTGAGTTGTCTACATCAGTAACTCCTACTCATTGCCCAATGTCTTCGCATTTGGATTTTATCCCCACCACTGTTGGATGGGAGCATTATTTTCCTCTCATTAAAAAAATTGTTTTAAGTTTATTTATTTATTTTCAGTGAGAGAGCAAGAGAGAGAAGGGTAGAAGTAGAGAAAGAGGGAGAGAGAGAGAGAGAGAGAGAGAGAGAGAGAGAGAGAGAGAATCCCAAGCAGGCATTGCATCATCCGTGCAGAGTCAATGCAGAGCTCGAACTCATAAACCTCCAAATCATGACCTGAGCCCAAACCAAGAGTTAGTCACTCAATTGACTGAACCATCCAGGTGCCCCTCCCCTTTCACTTTTATTACAAAGAGGGAAGACAACTTTCCCTTCTCTTTCTAGAAAGGAGCTTTGTGAAAAAATTAGCTTCCTTGTTTCCTCCACCTCTCTGTGGATGGATAGACTCATCTGACTGATGGTACTGGAAGAAGCCCAAAGTTTACTTGTTTAGCAACCCTCCTCTTCTTTCAGGCTTATCTGTTCATCCCAATGCAGTAAGCTTCCTTGGGTAAATTATACCCTGTAATTCTACCCTTCCTTAGGTAAATTTCCCCAGTGCAAGGGAAAGGGAGAAATATCACATCCATTTGACCACACACCTAAGCCACGTTTTGCTTTCCATCTGATTTTCAGGTCTTAATTTCTCAGTTGATTCCGTCCACAGCCTGGAAAGGTAAAGATGCTATTAATTGGCTCCCTCAAACCACTTACACTCAATTGCAACCTCTCTTTTCACTGGCACCTACCTCATGGCCATGTCCAAAGACTCCTTAGCTCTTACCTCACCTCAGTAGCATTTGGTAGTAATGACCATTTCCTTCCATCTTGGAACTTCTCTCTTGTCTTTCCTTTTTAAGCCATTCTTTTCTTATCATCCCTTATCTGCTCTACCGCCTCCTCCTTCCCTTATAGCTCAGATTCTTGGCATGCACAGCTAGCTTCTTTTATCAGTCTTTGAGTTATCCTTGAGCAGCTGCACATGCTTCTGTGGTCTTAACTACCACCTCTAGTATGATGACACACACCCCTTTATGTTTTCGCCAACGTAAACATTTATGGATGCAGCTACTAAATGGCCATCTTCATTTAGATGTTCCATGAACATCACAATTTCAAGTATGTCCTAAACCAAACCTACTGTGGTCCCCATTACACCTGCTGCGCCCATTTTGACAAACTCATTTAATGGTGCCATTAGTCTTTGAAGTCAGCAGCCTAGAAGTTATTCTTGATTCTGTCCTCTCCCTCAGTTCTGCATTCCATCAGTTGCCTATCTGGCCATTTTTACCTTATATATATTTTAATTAATTCTCTACTCTCATTCCTCCTAGAGCTCTGTCTTTATTCAAAACCTCATTATCTTTCACCTGAATTATTGCTCTAGCTTTCTATTTCCTATACGCGGGTTCACCTCTAATATATCATCCATGCAGGCACCATAAAGATATTTCTGAAATAAAAATAAGACCATAGGATTCCATTTAAGGCTCTTCAACTGTTCCCTAACAACTTCAGGATAAGGTCCCTGTTCCTTAGCACACACCACATGCCCTCAAGATACTTCCTTCTCAACAACCTAACTTCCACCTCACACTTTACCCTCTAGTAAAGCAAACCTTGTCATTATCTTTACATGTATAATCCTGCTTCTTTTATTTCTTTACCACAACATGGCTTTCCCACAGTTCCTTACCTGGGTAATGCTAACTTTGGTAAGGGGTGACCTCCTCTAGGAAGCAATCTTGAAATGCTTCTTTGGACTGAGTGTGATACCACTCTCTCATTCTTCCAATTCGCCTGTGCCTCCCCTGTCAAGGCATTCATCATGCTGCACTGTACCTACCTCCTTGGCTCCTTGGGGTGACAGGGATCATGTGTTACTCATGCTCACACCCCTGCTCCTTGCATAGGACCAGAACAGAAGAGGGACTCAGTAAATTTTAATAAAACAGAATTGAGCAACACTATGGGATATTCAGAGGATAAGAATAAAGTAATTTAATAAAATCAATGAATTAAGTGGGACATAGTCCAAAACAGGGCTGCTCTTTCTTTCTATCTGGCAGGACCTACTAGATAATATTAAACTCAGGAATCTGGTGTAGAAGATATCCGTTTACTGTAGTCAAATCATTCAGATCACTCCCTTTCCAATCTCTCTCTTCCTGCCATTCCCATCTTCCCTAAAAGCAGGTCTGTATAGACCAAGACTATCCAGGATTCCAGTAGATACTAACAATAAACTGCTTTATGGATAGCCTTTGTTTCATTGGATACTTTCAGTCTTGAATTCTTTCCAAGAGGAGGGAAGTAGAGGCTGTAGGACCAGAGTGATATACAATGATGGAGCGAATCTTCTCTGCACTTAAAGGATCTACCAAAAGATCTTGGCATCAGTGACTGGCCAAGGCTGTCCTTGCTTCTGTAACTGACCACTCTTGAGGATTTTGTCTCACTGACCTTTCCATCTGAGTTCTTGAAGCTGCCCTGCAGCATTTGAGGGGAAATGTCAGCTCCTAGCTATTTGCACCTTGCCCATGTCTCTTCGTACTGTGAACCTGGCTTCACAACTCCTACTATTTCCTCTTTTGTTTGCCTTTAGCTCTCTGGATCACAAATCACTTCCACATATTGCCTTTCTTTTAACCCTCCTAGTTGTCCTATGAGCCAGTATATTGTGTCCTAGAGTGTGGATCTGGTAACAGAGAAGAGTCTGGATTTGAACTCAGGCACTTGTTGTGATGAACACTGGGTGTTGTATGTAAGTGACGATTCACTTACTACACCTGACACTAATATTATACTGTTAACTAACTGGAATTTAAATAAAAGCTTGAAAAAAATGAACTCAGGTCTCATTATCCCAGAAACTGTATCTTTCTATTGCTCAATGTGGGGAGAAAAAAATCAAGAAGATCTCTCACATTCATCTCTCAGCTATTTGTGGGCACTGATAAATAAAACATTAATATTTACTACCTCTAAGTTAAGTGCTAGACATCTCTGAATTTTTATAAATTCGCTTTACCACCCAATCTGCAAGCAGTTATCTTATTTGGTCTTAAACACCTAAAAAAGGAAGCAAGTATAGACATCTGTTCCTTTCATCTGTATAACACCCATTTTTCCACTGCCCCTCCTTTTCTTGTTTTTCTCTTTTCATAAGAATATACTGTTTTTCTTGCTGAAGTGATTTGTATAGGGATTTAGAAACACAGTCCATCCTGGACAAATTAAAGACTTCCATAGTACTTTCTGCTGGAATTTTTGGAAAGACTTATTTCTATTGAAAATGAACTGTGGGTCTGGGGTTGCTGGTCGCCATTTTTTTCTTCACATGGAAAGACCATTTCTGAGGAATTGAAAAGAGTAACAGAATCTCCACTATTCTGACTCATCCCCAGGATCTCACTTGCCGAACTTTTGCATTTTTCTGGACTTTTTAATGATGTAAGTCAATGAGTCAACAAATTCCTTTTTCCTCAAGCGTCATTAAGTTGGGTTTATCTTACTTGTACCCAAAGTACTTTAATTTCTATTTAATGGATAAATCAGAGACACTATGTAAACTTCTAAAAGTTTCATGGTTTATAGTGGTGTAAATAATGTTGGAAAAAATCTTCTTTCAGATGATGGTATCTTCTTTCTACTAACGCACAGGTAGACCTGTAAGAATATTTATGTTCATGGAGATTAACCCAGGGCCCCGTGCCACACTCTTGGCCTAACATGTTATGTGTAACGTTTCTTGATTCAGACACATGACCCTGAAATTGAGTAGCACTTATCCGGCTTTGCCAGCTGATTTGGCCCAGACCCCACATGGATCCTCCAATTCATCCTTTACCATGTTGGAGTTTTTTATGATGGGTTCCAGACTGAGGAGTTCCTCTGTCAAGGACTCTGCACACACTTTCACAGTTAGGTTGATGTTGTTGATAGCTGGTCCTTCCTGAACATTCAAGAACCCATTGATCATTCTCCCTTCAGGTCATGTGGGCCTCTCATATTTCCGCTGCATCTCTGCTGTCTATGGATGTACGTTTCCCAGGCACCTTGCAGAGACAGCTTCATAGGCAATTTGTTTCAGGGCAGGCTATGACCTGACAAATAGTTTGAAGCCGTATTAAAAGCACTCACTTCCAACTCAAGTCCAGGGCTACACCTGCACATGTTTCTATCCTTTGCAAAGTGAATGCTTATGTTCAGATATTTTTTAAAAATGAAAAAATGAAAAGATTTTCCTTCAGAGTCTTTAGTTTGCCTGACTTCTTTAAGATACCAGGTACCTCCTGCTGTCATGCCAAACAGGAGCTAGCACTTAAAAATAAACCCCTAACACCCTGACCTTTGTTACTAAGTTAGTGTGAACCCACTTGATAAAACTTATGCTGCATCTCTGGACCTTTCCACAATTTTCTAAGATACCCATCCCTGTGCCACTCACCAGCTTTTGAATTGTTCACTTCTCATTCTGTCATGTTTCCTGAAATAATCTGAGTACATCCTGATACAATGCAACTAAAAGTGAGAAAATAGAACTTTTGGCTTACAGCTCTGTGGTGTGTTTTCACACATTGGTCATGACACTTTCTAGTGGTTGACAGCCCAGCAGTTGTTACTGCCCTGGTATTTGAGGACAGTTCTGGGATTTCTTCCTTGGTGCTTCCTTGGTGAAATTTGGATGGTGCTTCTGGCCTGGCTGTTCTCCCCTACTTCTCTCCTCGATGTGCCCAGTCCATTCCAGTCTCCATATCTTGTATTTACCCAAGTTCCCTAGAATAGTGTCTCTTGTTCTGTTCACCATGGACTGGATCTCAGTGTTAGCTTCCTAAGAGGGAGAATTCCTAAATATTGGTCTTAGGAATAGCCATAGTGTATTGGTCAGTGTTCTTCATCCAGAGAAAGGGGGGGGGGGGGAAGAAAGGGAGGAAGAAAGAAAGGGGGAGAGAGAGACAGAGAGAGACACAGAGAGAGAGAGAGAGAGAGAGAGAGAGAGAGAGAGAGAGAGAGAGAGAGAGAGAGAGATTTACTATAGGGAATTGACTCATGTGATTATGAAGGCTTTGGAGTCCCAGGATCTCAGTTGGTCAACTAGAGGCTCTGGAGAGCCAATGGAGTAGTTCCAGCCTGGGGGCAAAGTCCAGTCTGAAAGCTACAGGCTCAAGACCCAAGAGAAGTTCATTTTTCAGTTCAAGTCTGAAGGCAAGAAGAGAACTGATGTTTCAGCTTGTAGGCAGCCAAGCAGAAGTTTCTTCTCATTCCAGGGAGGGTTAGCCTTTTCTTCTCTTCAGACCTTCCATGGATTGGATGGTGTCCACCACACTGGGAAGGGCCATCGACTTTACTCAGTCTACTGATTCTAATGTTCCTCTCATCCAGAAACACCCTCACAGACACACTCACAATGATATTTAACCAAGTGTCTGAATGCCTAATGACCCAGTTGAGTTGACACATAAAATTAACCATCATATATGGTAATGAGGACAACAGTATTTCCTTCCATGTTCATTGCGCATTGTACATTGCACCAGCAAGACACTTTCTCCTTTAAAAAATTTTTTTAAATGTTTATTTATTTTTGAGAGAGAGAGAGAGTGCAAGGAGGGGAGTGGCAGAGAGAGAGGGAGACACAGAATCCGAAGGCTCCAGGCTCTGAGCTGTAAGCACAGAGCTTGACATGAGGCTTGAACCCATGAACTGTGAGATCATGACCAGAGTCGAGTTGGATGCCAACTGACTGAGCCATCCAGGTGCCCCGTTTTTTGTTTTTAATCATATTTTATCCTCAAAACTGTGCACTGAGATAGAACTTCCTATCCCCTTTGTGTGTACAAGGAGATTCAAGCTCAGAAAAGTCAAGTTCAAGGTTCATGTGTTCATTTGCCTTCTATGTGCCAGACACCATGCCCAACATTGGAGGCTCAAAAACTAGAGTCAAACTCAGTTCCCCATCACTTTATGAAAGGCAACAGGAGCTCAGGAGAAATGGCTGTGTCCTGGGCTGGCTCAGAGGGACCAGAAGTGACAGCACATGAGCTGTGTTTGCCAGAATGGTTAGCAAAGAAGAGGAAGAGTTGGTTGGCAAATGAAAGGTGACAAGAAGCTTGACAGGGAGCGGATGAGTCATCCCGGGGTTTGTCTATCTCAGCCGCTATGGAGAAAGGCTGGGAGTGGGTGCTGTGGCATGTGGGGGAAGCTTTCACAAAGTTTCAAAATGAGAAAAGTTGAGGTTCGGAAAGAGACCTGAAGAGCTCTCACCCCTGCCACTTCTGCCCTGACAACTCAGAGCCGGCAGCCTAGACTTTTTTTTTTTTCTCTCCTGCTCACTTTTTCCTTTCAACTAATAAACCATGTTTATTTCAGCTCGTGTGTACTTGTCCTCTCTATTTCCTTCTCTTCCTCCCCTTGGCTGCTTCTTTAATTCAGCCTTTCACACCTTGACTGATGCAGTGATCTTTTGCTTCCTTTTCCACCTCCCCGAACCTCTCTGCATTGAGTCTTTAGCAGTTCTTCTAAAATGTGGTGGGGCCAGGCCCAGATGTCCATTTGCCCATTTTACTATATTGATCAGAATTTCTTGGCAGGGTGGGGATAGTTTCCCAAACGGATCCAGTCATCCCTAGATCTCTCACTGTAATACCATATGATATTGTGAAACATTTCCCTTTAATCTCTAACAGTGAATTTACATGAAATGTATGTAGAGTGCTTAGCACAGGTCTGCCACATTATTTTGGGCTCACTAAATGATTGCTGTTTTAATTATAGATATCATAGATTTTTGTTTTGCTTGTGTATTATTTAATCCTGATCACCTGTAGCTTGAAGCGCTATCATCTTATAATCTGTTACTTGATTTCAAACCTGTTTTCCCATCCTGATCTTCCATTTGTCAACCCCACTCTCACTACGTCCTTGCCATATTGGCAAACCTCAGTTACATGGTTCATCATGACGGTTCAGGCCTCCATGTCTTTGTACTTGTTATGGCCTTGGGCTAACATTCTCTCAATTCTTGTGGGTTTGGTTTTTTTTTTTTTTTGGTTTATTTTTGGCATTTTTTGTGTGTATTTGGTTTTTTGTTTTGGTTTTGGTGATGGGGAATATTTGGAAGTCTCATAGTGAACCATAAAAAGACACAATTCAAATTTTACCTCCCCAAGAAGTCTTTAATTATTCTAAGCAGAATCAGTGATTCCTCTATGTGACCAGTCTACTATGTGGACAGTGCTCCAATGTAAGATTGTCTCACCTAACGATGTTTTCTGTATTTGATTTTATGTCTGTCTGCCCTATTACACAGTGAACTCTGCTGAATAGGCAGCAGTGATCACAAGGGAAATGTTTTATCTCAGATGAGGAAAAATTATCGGTATTAGTTAACAGAAGTAGAATAAGAAACATGAATGAATGTAAGGGAAAAAAAGCATATAGACAGATGGGGCATCAGAAAATAAGGAAGAGGAGCTGCTGTGTGCTTACACCCTCACGACCACAAAAGCAAGCTTGGCTGTGTGTGGAGACAGAATTTGCCCGAAGGAAGCAGAAGGTACAGATATATAATAAAGCTGTATCCTGGGAGCAGAGCCACCGCGTGATAATGATATTGAAATGAGGAACCCATCCATATGTTGATGAAGTAAATCCTAACTGGATAGAGACAGCCAATGTTCTGCCCAGTTCCATTCTAGAAGCAGGACCAGGGAGGTATTTGGTAAGGATTTGTGCAACAAAGAAGGAGCTCAGGAGGAGAAGAATCTGACTAATCATGTGTAAATAAAGGCAGTCACACGGGGCCAACCTTTTCAGACGCTTCTTGGTTAAACCACAACTACAGTTGTGATGAGTACACATAATGAAGTCAACATTTCTGGAATCCTCACGCCCTGAATGTGTCACCCAGCACTACCACTGCTTGGAGAGACGTTGGGCTGGTGGGGCTTCTTCTCCTCACCAGCTTGCTCAGGACGGGAGCCACTGTAGTGGCCTTTCTTGAGTTTACACAGGAGTATCTGGACCTCTTAGAAGAGATGGAAGTGCAGAGCTGAGTAAAAATTTTTAATATTCACATTTCTCTTACTTAGCTCAAAGGCTGGCTCAGAGAGGTACTTAGTAAAAAGAAAAATTTATGACCAAATGAATGATAATAGATGACTGTCCAGGAAAGCTAAAACCCCAGAGGTGTTGATTCTTACAGAAAGAAGTATCTACCATTTACAGTACTGTGCTAATTATCAAGGACAGTCTGAAATACTTTACATCTATTGACTCATTTATTCTCATTTAAGCCTCAAAGCAATTTTCTTTGGAGAATGGACATGATTATTCCTATTTTGCGAATGAGAAAAGTAAGGGTGTCTGCCACTTGTTCAAGGCCACGGAAACAAGTGGCAGAGTAAGCATTCAAGTTAAGTCTGTGTGCTCCCAAACCCTTGCTACATCAATGGACATAAGGATCACATTATCATAATAATAAAATCAGGGAAAGGATAATGGGCCCTTGAGGGTCAGGTTTAAGTTGATGACATAGAGAAATCCATGAAGATCTCATTCTATTTTGCTTCTGCCTTAGCAGAAAAATTGAGCCCTAAAAATGCATGAACTCTAAGTAAGTATTTATTTGTTAAAAACGAATTAGATTTTTCTTATACATATGCATAAATATGTGGGATATCCATTATTGTAGAGAAAATTGATCAAGGTGTTTTTAGGTTACAATATGCTTAGTGGCTAGGAAGATAGGTTTGGGATCTAAATGATCTGAATTCAAACTCTACCCTGCTGTGCTCCAGTGGGTTAAAATTAAGTGGGTTAGTTCATGTATCTGAGCCAGTGTCCTGAGAGGGTAAATGGGTATAATAGTAACTACCTCACAGGGTCAGTGTATAGATTTAAGTTAGAAAAATATAGAGAGAATTGAAATATGTACTGTGGAGCATAGTAAATGTTCAATATGAGTTATTTTTATTTTGTTACATTCAAGATGCATGTTGATAACCATAGCAGGCAAAAGAAGGTCTTAGGAAATATTAATAAGAATCAAGATTCAAGATTGCATCCACAGGGTGGTCGAAAATATGCAGACATTGAGAATGAAAATTGGAAAAGACTTCAGAGAAAAAGCCTGGAAGGGAATGTATCAAAATTATCTAAGAGATTGCCTTTGGAAGTGGTGTCTCTTTTCACGATTTTGTATTTCTTACATCTTCTATGATCATCATATTATATTTTATTAATGGTGAAATTTAATTTTATATACTTTTTAAAACTGTATGCTTATGGTACCTTAATCCTTAAAGGAAATGAATTGAAACATTTAGAAAAGTTTTCTGCCAGCAAAATGTCAGTTTGGCTACGTGTAAGCAAATTTGCCTGGCAACTAGTTCACTGAGTATTGCAGGCTCCCCTGGGCCCCTCTAGGTGCGTGAGGGAGGTGATGGGAGCTGGGACTCTAGGATAGCACTTCTCAAGAGTCCTAGGAAGCCAGGAAATGAAAATTCATCTTTGTACTTAATCCCCTGTGATTGAACTAAGAAACCCCTGGGCTCTGAAGAGGTCCAGATGTGTGCCACATCCCTGTTCTTACACAGTTGATTCTGCAGGAAGCAGAGCTGCTGCAGGAAGCAGAGGTGCTTTATCAGAACCAATGGCTCGAGCAGCCATCAATTAGGCTGAGATTAGCTTAAGTACAGTAGTTAGTTAATTGCGAGTTTGACACAGAACTCCCTGTGTCGCAGCATGTAGCCTGGAAGCCGAGCCAGAACGGTGGGAGGCTTTCCAGGAGCATTGCAAGTGCATCAGGTGGAAATGAATACACAGCAAGGGTATGGAGGATGAGGGTGGTCCATCCTTGTTTTGGAGTCCTAGTTTAGCATGGCTTGAATCCTGAATAGCTCTTTGAAAGAGTCTGGGTTGGTTGTACAAGAAGACTTGCTGGAGGTGGTAATGCCAGGCAAGAATTCTGAATGTTGAGTAGGAAGGAGCCAAGTAGATATTTTAGGTGACTTTTGAGGTCATAGGGCTCAGGCAGAGATTGGGATGCAAGAAAGGCATCTGAGGTACAAGAGGTAGATCAGAAGATCCAGTGTAGAGTATGGTAGAGGAAGGGGTGGAAGGGGCAAAAAGGCACCAGAAAAGTGGAGGAGAGATAAGTCTCTGTGAGAAGGGAAGGGAAAGGGTGGAGATGGCAGAAGTCCATCCAGGAATTGAAAATATTCATCCATCCATCCATCCATCCATCCATCCATCCATCCATCCATCCATCCCATCCATCCATCCATCCATCCATCCATCCATCCATCCATCCCATCCATCCATCCATCCATTATTTTGTTCACCTTTTTTTCACAAATAGAAATTAAGCATCTATTTTTGTGCCTCGCACTGTTCTATGACAGTAAAGCAGGGAGAGGGAGTTACACACTCAAAAATGGATGATCACGACACACTGCAGTCAGAGCTATAATGAATGTTTGGATAAGATTATATGGAAGAGAGGAGAAAAGAGGTAATTTGGGTAGTTGAGAAGGACTTCAGAGGGGATGGGACATTTAAATGGGGTTTGAAAGGATGGGTTGGACATTAACAAGGCAAAAGGAAGGACATCTCAAACAGAGAGAAGAGAGAAGTAAGGCAGCTTATGTCTGGGGAGTAAGGAACAATCAGATGGAATATGGGTGTTGGCACAAGAGAAAAGAAAAGGAGGTGAGGTCAAGGTGGAAAGAGGTTAGATTCCTGTGCTAGGAATTGGAAAAAAGTTCTGTGGGCCAATGGTTTCCACCTCTTTTGATCACGCATATTATTGTTCCTGAATTTGGTGTTTCATTCAATGAAATATCACTGAACATCTGGTGTATACCAACCACACTGCTTCCCTAGCAACAGACCAGGTTAACTATCCTAGATATCAGGTACAGAGAATCCTTTACTTTTTTTGCACTTTTTCATATTTTATATATTAAAAATATGTGTGCATACATAAGTTATACACACACACATACACATATATATACATATAATTTTTTGAGGATTTCTGTATGATGGATAGAATTGTTTGTGTGATTTCTCCCTCTTAATGGAGTTTACAAAGATAACACCCTCTAACCTTATTTCCTGTTCAGTAAATAACTCTGCCTATTTTAGCCCCTTTCTCCTAGGTATTTCATTGGGATTTGATTTGCTTATTGTTGGCTTCATGTCCCTTATGGAATCAGTTCTAGGTATATAAACGATGATCTTGTGACCTGATCAAATGTCCTTTGCCCAAAAAGGTTGATAGTTTTTGGAAGTGCAGACAATGCAATGGTTCCCAAATCTTTATCTAAGCCAGACATTATCCTGCCTATTTTTCATGTACTGACTTGTTTCATCTTCTCAGCAATGTCTGTGAAGAGGATTGCATTCTTATTGCTATGTCACGAGTGGGCAAACTGAGACACAGGAGGACCAAGCTATCATCCAAGGATGCTTGCTCTACAATGGTAAGTGGCAGAGCCAGTTTTTGAGTTCATTAGGTTTGGTTCTAGAGCCTACACCCTTGATCTTGCTCCATGATAATCACACGTAGCAAACATCAAGAATTTACCGTGTGCCACGGAGTGTCAACTGTGTCAGTAGCTCATTGAGCTCTTATAACTCCCCAGTGGTACAGCCAATGTCATTATTGCCCATTTCACAGATGAGTAAACCAAGGCTTCAAGAAATTAACCAGCTTTATATAAGCCATATAGAGGGTGAGTGGTTGGAATGGATGGAGAATGCAGATAACTTATGCCCCAGCCGATGTACGTAGCCTATTAGCTATACTACTTCTGACACCTGAGGAAGGTCTTTCCTTTTAATTTTATTTCTTACATAATGTGCTGATTTGATGTTTGACATCTGATTGTAGCTAAACCACTTACGATCATTCTTAGTCTCACCACCATTAGTTAAGGAGAGAAAGGGGCTGTCTCCAACAAGCTTCGAATGCCAACAGATGCCGAGCACTGAGCTAGTATTTTATTAAAGATTATTTTACTGAATGTCCCAGACAACCTTTCCAGTGAGAAACTATTTGTTCTCAACCAATTTTCCTGTCAGTGGCTTGATTGAGATATTAAATGGTTTCCCCAGAGTCACATAGCTGATAGGAGAAAGAACCCACATTGGGACCTAGGTTTCCCTAATTCTAAAACCCATTATCCCTTGTAGCTTCTGGGGATAGTCCCTGGAATGTTCCCCCCCCTCCACCTGAGAAGGGAACACAGGACGCTCTTGTCACACACACATTGCTCTGTCTCTGAGCTGCCTGGACTCCAAAAGAAGGCCCTGACAGTGATGTCCCCAGTCCAGGTGACAGTGTGCCTCTCCCCTGCTTGTCAGCTACAGTCTCCCAGAGAAGAAAGGTGTGCTCCAGAAGGAGGATTTATGACTTCAGCTTCATCAACTCAGCTCTAAGATGCCATGCCCTCGCCCAGCTGCCTCTTCCCCATTCATCTTTCCCTGGCGTGAGGAGGTTTATAAATTCACAATGCCGTATGATTAAGTTCTAGGAGCCAGTGCCTCTCCCATCACTGCCACACACAACACACACATGCACCCACATATACACACCCCTACTCATACATCTTAATTTCAACTATGTAAGACACAGAGTTTTTCTCACACATTGTAGTCATCAAAACTATGACCTTTGTAGCCAGACAACCTGGGTTCATATTACTGACTCTGACATTTACTAACCCTATGATCTTGGGCCACCTCTCTGGGTCTCAGTTTTCTTACCAGTAAAATAGATATACAATTCTTCCTTGACTTATCATGGGGCTAAGTCCTGATAAACACATCATAAGTTAAAAATACCCTGTCAAAAATGCATTTTCATACACTTAACCTGCCCAAAACATCATAGCTTATCCTACCTTACCTTCAACATTCTCGGAACACTT
This sequence comes from Suricata suricatta, assembly GCF_006229205.1. Lineage (NCBI taxonomy): Eukaryota > Metazoa > Chordata > Mammalia > Carnivora > Herpestidae > Suricata > Suricata suricatta. The sequence continues at coordinate 12,457,858 of NC_043709.1, read as the reverse complement.
AGGTTAGCCTACAGTTGGGCACAATCATGTAACACAAAGTCAATTTTATAATGAAGTGTTGACTATCTCATGTAATACATCAAATACTGTACTGAAAGTGAAAAACACAATGGTTGTATGGGTGCAGAATGGCTATAAGTGAATTGGTTGTTGGCTCTGGTGATTGTGAGGCTCACCAGGAGCTGCAGCTGCTGCTACCCAGTGTCATGAGAGAGGATCATAACACATATCACTAACCTGGGAAAGATCAAAATTCAAAACCTGAAGAACAGTTTCTACTGAATACATATCACTTTTGCACCACCAAAAAGTTGAAAAATCGTAGGCCAAACCGTCTTAAGTTGGAGATCATCTGTATGTAAGTACCAATCTCATAGGGTTTTTCTGATCATCACATGCAAAGAACTTTTAAAAACTGCCTGCAACATATTAAATGCTCAGTCATAGCACATTAAATGCTTAGATATTTTACCATTACGTCTTTATCATCATCATTTTTGTCATCACATTATCATGCTTTGCTTCATGGTTGGTATATTTCTCAAGAGTATTCTTCTTGAAGAAGAAGCCAGGGACATTGTCCTGGAAGGTGAACCTGAGCCTAGTAGTAAACCTTACTCTATCTAGAGAATTTTCCTCCAAATTGCAATACTCTCCATTTATTGGACAACCTATTTTATTCCAGACACTGTAACATTGTAATAAGCTGTGACAGATCCGTGCCTATTTCCACTCCCCCACTCCTCTGCCCCCCTGATCCATTTCTTGTTCTTCCCTTGCTCATCTTTGTATCACAAGGAAGCTATAATTCTAAAGATCCTATGTCAACTGGCACCTGGCTTGGTGTAGCCAATGGGAGGCCCAGGTGGAAGACTGGAGAGCAAAAAGAAGGGATCAGCTAGTGCATCCATCAGCTATTGCTGTGGAACAGCACAACTCAGTGACATGTGATCGCAAGCATTTCAGGCTCCCGTGTCAATTGATCTGTTGGGGTGGCTCTGCCCTGCCCTACAGTGGCAAGAAAACTATACTCCTTGCTTCAGTTCTGTAAGTTTTCTGGAGTATCTCTATTCCACGTGCCTCTTATTCTTCAGGGGCTAGTTGGCTAACCAAGGGAATGCTTTTTGCGTGACAATGGCAAAAGTGCAGGGGAGCAAATCTAACTGTTCAAGCACACTTTAAGTCTCCTGTCTGCTAATCTCTCTTGGTCAAAGCCAGTTACATGGTCAAGCTCAACATCAGTGGAGTGGAAAATGTTACTCTTCTCATGGTGCTGGGAGCAGGGAGTAATATTTTTGAATATTGTGTAATCTATCACACTGGAGCATTCCTTCCATCACTCTCTGCCTTGTCTCTGTGTAAAGCTGTATTTCTTTAATGATTCCAGCTTCCTCTGACAGGCATGATTCCAGCTTTTACTGGTCACTCTGGCCTTTGGGTTTTCATAATGCAGCCTTTTCCCTTTGTGCCTTTAGCTTAGGGCTTATAGCAGCTTTCTGCTTTTTTCCAATTTTCACTTTGCCTTCACTCTCTTCTGTGTTTAATTTTTTTGTTTTTACTTCATTTGTTTATGATATTGAAAGCTCACAGAAATTTTACAAAGTACTAAATAATATACAAGGACTGTTAACCTCTCTGTCATCCAAACTCCCAATCCATTTCCAAAGAGTTGGAGCCATCAGTAGTTTTTTTGCATTTGATCCAGAAAATTTTTCAGCCCCTAGGAGGGAGGTGCTATTATTTCCAGTTTACAGAGGAGGAACATGGCCATTCTGCAAATTTGGAGGAAGTTGCTGAATTTTTCTTAATCTGTATATCCTCCCGAAATACAGAAATTATAATAGCGACAAGGTCTATAGTCAATATATGGAGACAACGTGCAAAGAAGGCTTAGCACAGTATGGAATAGTTTAAATGTTGTGTAAGTATTAATGGTGATAATAATAATATTACTGTAGTAGTAATTATTATTAATATTATTTCTCAACATCATCCAGATTCAGAGCCTTAGGGGAAGAGCCAACTCCAGAAAACGTCTTCTGCATTTTCTATAAATAGTAGCAGTTGTCATAGGGAGGGGTTGGGGCTTCTGAGAAGAATTTCTAAAGGCTTCTTCACTGTCCCAGGCAACTGAAAGAGATGTGAAATAGCTTTTGTCAGCCTTTTGTCACCTGGGTACACTGGCTTTTCCTTGGCTTAGTGGGATCCATTTTTAAGAAGGCAGACAGTAACTCTTTTCTAAAGAAGCCTCCCCTGTTTACTCCATTCCACCAAACTTTTCTTGTCAGGATTGTATTAGTCAGTGTGCATGTGGTAGCAAATCTGAAAGTTAATAAGGATTCCTGGGTGTCTTGTAAAAATGCATTCTTGGGGATTGTCCCAATCGACTGAATTTGAAGACTTCCAGGTAGAGACCTGGGTTGACATATTGAGTGAGCACATTGAGTGAGCTTCTGCAAGGATTTAAGGATACTGGTTAAGCCAAGCTGCCCCATCTTCATTCAGGCATTCAAGAAATGCTGATAGAGCACTTTCCCTGTGTTGGGCTGGGGCTCCCACCTCCCATGATTGGAAGAATAAACATTGTGAAAATGTCATTACTATCCAAAACAATCTACACATTCAATTCAATCCCCATCAAAATTGCACCAGCATTCTTCTCAAAGCTAGAACAAGCTATCCTTAAATTCATATGGAACCACAAAAGACCCTGAATAGCCAAAGTAATATTGAAGAAGAAAACCAAAACAGGAGGCATCACAATCCCAGACTTTAGCCTCTACTACAAAGCTGTCATCATCAAGACAGTATGGTATTGGCACAAAAACAGACACATGGACCAATGGAATAGAAGAGAGAACCCAGAACTGGGCCCACAAATATGTGGCCAGTTAATTTTTGACAAACAGGAAAGAGTATCCAATGGAAAAAAGACAGCCTCTTCAACAGGTGGTGTTGGGAGAGCTGGACAGCAACATGCAGAAGAATGAATCTAGACAACTTTCTTATACCATACACAAAAATTAACTCAAAATGGCTCAAGGACCTGAATGTGAGACAGGAAACCATCAAAACCCTCAAGGAGAAAGTAGGAAACGACCTCCTTGACCTCAACTGCAGCAATTTCCTACTCGACACATCCCCAAAGGCAAGGGAAATAAAAGCAAAACTGAACTCTTGGGACCTCATCAAGATAAAAAGCTTCTGCACTGCAAAGGAAACAATCAAGAAAACGAATAGGCAACCGACAGAATGGGA
>NC_043709.1:12433189-12454500 GCF_006229205.1 Suricata suricatta | reverse complement strand
CATACAAGCACATGAAATGATGCTCAACATCACTCATCATCAGGGAAATACAAATCAAAGCCATACTGAGATACCATCTCATGCAAGTCTGAGTGGCTAAAATGAACAAATCAAGAGACTATAGATGCTGGTGAGGATGTGGAGAGATGGGCACCCTCCTACACTGTTGATGGGAGTGTAAGCTGGTGCAGACACTCTGGTAAACAGTGTGGAGGTTCCTCAAAAAACTATCCATAGAACTCCCCTATGACCCAGCAATAGCACTGCTAGGGATTTACCCAAGGGATACAGAAGTGCTGATGCATGGGGGCACATGTGCCCCAATGTTCATAGCAGCACTGTCAACAATAACCAAATCATGGATAGAGCCTAAATGTCTATCACCTGATGAATGCATCAAGAAGATGTGGTATATATATACAATGGGGTATTACATGGCAATGAGAAAGAATGAAATATGGCCGTTTGTAGGAAAGTGGATGGACCTCGAGGGTGTCCTGCTAAGCAAAATAAGTCAGGCAGAGAAGGACAGAAACCATATGTTTGCACTCATAGGTCTAACAGGAGAACAGGAGAAACCTAATGGAGGACCAGGGGGAGGGGAAGGGGGAAAGAGAGTTGGGGAGAGAGAAGGACACAAAACCTGAGAGACTATTGTATACTGAAAATGAACTGAGGGTTGAAGGGGGAGGGGGGGGGGAAAGGAGGTGGTGGTAATGGAAGAGGGCCTTGTGGGGAAGAGTACTGCGTGTTATATAGAAACCAATTTGATAATAAACTATTTAATAAATAAATAAATAAATAAATAAATAAGTAAATAAGGAATGCTGATAGAGTGCCAGCTCCATTCTGGGCACTAAGAGAGTAGTAAAAAGAAAGTTTATAATAAACAATAAATATCACAACAGAGGCAAGTATAGGTATCTGAGGAAACACAGACTTTGGAATATGGTGGTCATAGAAGGTTTGGTTATTGCTTTTGTAAAACTCTGACAAGCAATTAATCCTAAGCTTTGTGGAGCATGTCAGGATACACACAAGGTAGAGCAGGGAAGAGATAATATCTGAGACAGAACACCTTCTGTGAGCCTTCTATTCTTCCCTCACCTACAATACATAGCTGGTATATTAACAGCTGTTTCTACTGGCTTAATTTCAGTTTACATTTGGAAATGGGACTAGTAGACACATTTTAATTATGGAAGGTACTGAATAAAACACATACAGTCCTCATGAACACACACACACATACTATAAACTGACATCAAAGATTCTCTACATTTGGAAAGCAGTGCTTTTTAAAAACAGGATGCTATAAGGTTAAAGACAAAAAAAAAACTGGGCACAAATACTGTGTCCTTATAGTATATGCATTACAATTCTATCAGTGCGTGTGTATTCTTTTGTATAAACAATTGAGCAAATTGTAGATAATGAGATTCAGATATTTTGCCAGAGAAAGGAGTCACAAGGAAAGAGGAACAACTAGAATAAACTTAGTGGCATTGGATTGGAACAGGAGATATCAGAACTTTTGGCTCTATAATATATACAGATAGATATACAGAGAAGTAAATTAGATATTTATGAATGCATGCATGCATTTCCTATCTCTGGCCACTGAGAGATCTTAAGCAATGTTACTGAATATAAACTAATCACGAGAAAACATCAGACAAACCCAAATTGAGAGACATTCTACAAAATAACTGATCAGTACCCATCAAACACATTAAAGTCTTGAAAAACTAGGAAAGAATAAAGAACTGTTACACATTTAAGGATACTGTGGAAATAGCACTAATGATTGATAAATGGAATGTGGGATTGTAGATTAGACTCTGGAATAGAAAAAGAACTTTACGGCAAAATTGGTCAGACTTGAATAGTCTATAATATTAATTTCCTATGGTTAAATAACATTTTTACATTAGAAAATGTAAACAGAGCTATTTTTGTAACATTTTTGTAAATCTAAAACTATTTAAAAATAAAAAGTTTAAAAAAAAAGGGAAAAATAGACACTTAGTCTGGTTACCTTCTCCATAGTGCGCAGCTTATAGCAGAAATGTAATAGTGACACCTGGATGGCTCAGTCAGAAAAGTGTGCAACTTTTGATCTTGGGGTTGTGAGTTTGAGCCCCATATTGGGTGTAGAGGTTACTAAAAAAAAAAGTAATAATAAACTTAAAAAATCACACACACACACACAAAAACCACTCTGCTCTTCTAAACAATAAGATTATTTTTTTAATGTAATATATGCTTGTCAAATTGTTTTTGCTTATCAGGTCCATGATCTCAATCAGTCTCCCTCACTTGGGGTGCTATTGTCTCATCCTCACATTTCCGGGTTGTTTTTATGACATTATGTGTAGCCATGAATTATTAGTCGTTGATGTGAACAACTGGCCAGTGCCATGAGCATTCTAGAGTAGGAAGTGCTAGAGAAGATACAAAGATGGATATGGGGCTTGAAAGCCACTACCATGTCCTTCAGGTTCAGCACTGGCCTTAAGGGATTAGGAAGGAGAAGAGAGGCTCTAGCAGTTTATAGTCCTATGCACTGCTCCACATTCACCAGGTAGGGGGCAGCATATCACCAAGAACCATGCACAGGGGCCCTGGAGTTGGGTGTCTGGTTGGCTCCAGTAGCTGTCCATGGTTCTGAGATGTCTGCAGTACCTAACCTGCCAAAGGCACTGCTGTAATTGTTCGTAGATTCTGCCATGTATTTGCTGCAGTTGAGTACTGTGGGTAATCTATTTGTGTGTGTGTGTGTGTGTGTGTGTGTGTGTGTGTGTGTGTGTTCCCATTCGTAAAGCCAGGATCCAAAGAACTCCGTGATTATGTAAGGTAGTAGAGCTGGCTCATTTCAGAAGCTTGGACCCATAGTGACTCAAGCCCCGTGAAGCCAACACTTTCTCCACAATGAGTTTCATAAGATGTAGTTCCAAGTAGATATACAACATAATTTCCTGTGACTTGTAAAAATGCAATTTCCAAGCCTTGCCTAATCATACCTATTAAATCAGAATCTAAGGCAAAGGTGGAGGGGAAGAAAAAGGAGAGAGCTGAATAAAAATACTCACTTTTAAAAAGCTTCCCTGGTGATTCATATTCACCCTGAAGTTTAAAAATAATTTTATATGCAATTTAAAGTGGAGTAGATAGTAATATGCTGAGGGGGAATGGAGGGAAAAATCACCAGAACTGCTATTCATATTTATTTGCCTCTCTTTCTTGAGTTTTCCCCTTTTTCAATAGGCATTGCAATTTGCATAATATTTCACTACATGAATATACATTAGTTTGTTTGAGTACACAAATATAATTCATAAATAAATACAAGTGTATTTACTCCTGTGTTTATTATTTCATTCAACAAATATTTATTGAGCACTCCCTGTGCCCCAGGCACTATTCTAGGCTCTTCACATACAGCATTGAATAAGACAGTCTTTGTCCTCACAGAACTTATGTTTTTCTTGTGAAAAGTGAGGGGAATAGAGGGACAGATATATTGGTGATGCATGCTCATCATGAAAAATAAAAAACGTATGGGGTAATTAATTTTTAAAAGTTTAGAAACTGTTTATTTAGGCTTTCTACAAATCACAATCCAACTGGACAGTCTTCTGGCTTTTCAGAGGGTGCTGTCCCCCAGAACCTTACTGGTCCGAAGAGTCCTGGCCCATTTCTCTACCCCGTCCCTGATCCTTCCTGCTATTAGTTCTCAGGAACTCTCCTTTGGTTCCATTTTGCTTCCTTAGAAAAACAGACAGTGTGGAATCCCTGCTGTTCTGCTGCTGTGACAATAAATGAGTGTGTGTTTTTCCAGCGCCACCTCCTTCTTCTATGGAAGGAGCTGGAAAAAAATGCAAAGTGCTTTCCTCCCCCAACATGCATACTTTTTTTTAATCAAAAATGCTGTTTTGTACTCATCGGGTGCCCTCTTCCCAGGAAGAAGAATTTATTATTAGATCGGCAACTCCCTCAAACACTGAATAAAGGAATAAAAGAGAACTGTTTGGGCTGCCTCGCTTTACTGGAGGCTCTTGGCATAATGTGTGAGCTCCAGTGTGTCACCATATTTTACAGTAACACTAATGTTTTCACCGGGCGCTTTTGAGTCAGGCAAACAGAACTCATATTTCAACCCAAACTCAATTTGCATAGCACAGATGATAACATCGCATCTTTCAAAGCTGCCTTCCCTCTTGGGATCCCTCACATTCAGCTCAAATTCTCCTGTTCCCTAAACAAAACAAAAGGATGTTCTATAATTATTGTAAACAGGTCCTAAAGCCCATTGGAATTGTTGACTATTGTACACTCAGCAGGCAGAGTGATGTCATATCCAAGTCCTGACAAAGCAGATTGGTCATGTATTGTCACCTCTTCACTGCTTGGGCCGCAAAGACATTCCCAAGTCAAGGGAGCGCAGATGGCTCAACAATTTGGCTTGGAAACAGTATATCCTGTTGCTAAGAAATAATGTCGGGACAGCAACGCTGTAGTTCTAGAATACAAAGCAAAGAAGAGAGATTATTTATGTACTAAGACAGATGACTAGACAGAGATCATCCATTCATTCATGAAACAACCAATTATTGAGAATCTATTTCATACAGGTGCTAGGCTTAAGCAAAGGGTGACAAAAATCCAGATTCCCTATCTCATGGAGTTTCCAGCCTCTGGGAAGCAGACAATTAAATCAGAAGTGTATGAGAGAATGTGATACATGTTAGCATAGAAAAAGCATGGTGTTGTTAGGGAAATAGTTGAGGACATTGTACCTCACTCATGGGACTCAGAAAAGGCTTCCTGAAGGCCAGGTTTAAACCAAGACTCAAGGATGAGTACAGAATTGGGTTCTAACAGGTCCCTTGATCCTATTTCTTTATTTCAATTATTTCTGTGTTTGAAAATGCTACTGTATTCCATGTTCTATACCAGACATCTACTAGCCTCCTGCCTACTGACTTTAGAACATACAATGGAGTGTGGGTACAGGCACATGGAAAGATGGTCTAGGTAGAGTGCTACAGAGAGGAGCAAAGAGCTACTCCTTCTGGAGGAAAGCTCACTGAGAGGCTTAGTCTTGAAAGAACAGTTGGAATTTTTCCAGTGAAGGATTAAAAAGTTGACTTCAGGCCCAGCATGTGCAGAAGTATGAAGCTATGATAAATCCAGAAGTGTCCAGAGGATGGTGAGAAGTTCTGAATGAGTGAGACACGGGTGCGTGGGATGGAGTTGAGTGCGGGGCTGGATGGAAAGTGCCAAATGAAACAGCAGAGATGTTCCACTCTTTCAGGCAAAGTAGAATTTGAAAAGGATTTTATGTAAAAGAATGCCACAATCAGACTTGCAGTCTGGAAGTCCATCAGAACTAGTTTTCTAGGGGAAATACAAGAGAGAAGCAGAGAAGTCCAGAGTCCATTATACTGGTGCAGGTGATGGGTGACAAAGGTCAGAATTAAGGCATTGGTATTCTTGATAGACAGGAAGGAAATTTTTAAAAAGTTTTCCATGGGTATATTTTAGTTTTTGGCATCTGACAAAATGTGGGCTAAGGGGAAGAAAGAAGACAAAAATGAGAGATATATTATGTTCAATAGAAAAGGTTCACCGATCTGACTGTATACTAGAATCACTTGGAAAGCTTTGAAAAAGCTGCATAGGTCCTAGACCAAAACAACTAAGTCAAAAATCTGTGGGGGTATTGCCTAAACATCTTTAGTTTTAAAATTTTTACCAGGTGAAGGGTGCCTGGGTGGCTCAGTGGGTTAAGTGACCGACTTTGGCTCAGGTCATGAACTCAGGGTTTATGAGTTCAAGCCCTGTGTTGGGCTCTCTGGTGTCAGCATAGAGCCCACTTCAGATCCTCTCTCCCCCTGTCTCTCTACCCCTCTCCTGCTCACGCTGTCTCTCCCTCTCTCAAGAATCAATGAACATTAAAAACAAACAACTTCCCAGGTGATTTTTAACCTGTTGCCAGGATTGGAAAACAATGGTCTGGCTCAGTGGTCTGCAAACTCCAGCTCACAGACCAAATATGACCCACTGCCTGAGTTTTCTTCTTTTCTAGAAAATTGAGACGTTTATTGAGATAGTTGTGGATTCACATGCAGTTGCAAAAAAAAAAATAATAATAAGGAGAGATCCCTTGACAGTTTGTCATTTTCCTAAATGGTAACATTTTACAAAATTATAGTGTAATAGCACAACCAGGAAATTGACATCAATACAATCTATCCATCTTATTCAGATATATCCTGTTCTGCCTTTGTGTGTTTATTGGGTGCCATATAATTATATCACCAGTGTAGGTTCATGCATCCACCACAGTTCTCAAGATAATGACCAGGCCTAATACCATAAGGATCCCTTATGTTGGAAGGTGGTCAAGAGCAGGTTTCCTTGCCTTGTTCCCGATCTTAGAATGAAAACATTCAGTCTTTCACCATTAAATATGATGTTGACCATAAGATCTTTGTAAATATTTTTTATTAATTTGAAGTAATTTCTCCCAATTCTTAATTTGTTGAGGGTTTTTTTTAAATCATGGATAGCTTTTGGATTCTGTCAATTTTTTTTCCTGCATCAGCTGATATGATCCTGTGATTTTTTTTCTTTAGTTTGTTGAGATGATAGGTTCCATTGATTAATTTTCAAACCAGCCCTGCATCCCTTAGAATAAATGTCCCTTCTTCATGGTATATAAGATTATTTTTATACATTATTGCATTCAGTTAACTAATATTATGTTGAGATTTTTTTGGGCTTAGGTTCAAGTGAGATATTTGTCTGTAGTTTTGTTGCACTGGTTTTGTATGGTTTGGGTATCAGGGTAATACTGTCCTCATAAAATGAGTTAGGAAGTATTCCCTTCTCTCTATTTTTGTGAAGATATTGTATAAAATTGGAATTAACTCATATTTAAATGTTTGGCAGAATTCTCCAATGAAACCATCTGGACCTACGTATATGTCTTTCAGGAGTTTTTAATTACCAGTTCACTTTCATTAATGGTTGGAGGGCTATTCAGATTGTGAACTTCATCTTGTGTTTTGGTAGTTCATAGTTTTTTAGGAATTGATCCCTTTTTTCCTAAGTTGTTAAATTTATGAGCATAAAGTTGTTGGATTTTTATATCTTTTTAATGGCTTCAGAACCTACAGTGATATCTCATTTTATTCCTGATATTGGTAATTTGTGTCTTTTGTTGAATTCGATCTTGCTAGAGCTTTATGAATTGTATTGATTTTTTTTCAAAAAAATTTTTTAAATTTTATTTATTTTCTATTGCTTTCCTATTTTCCTATTGGTTTTATTGAATTCTGCTTTTATCTTTATTATTTCTTTTCTTTTTCTTGCTTTTGGTTTATTTTTCTCTTCTTTTTCTAGTTCTTTGAGGTAATAATTTAGTTTTGTAAGCATTTTTAGTGCTATTAATTTCCCTTTCAGTACACTTTAGCTGCATCTCACATAAATAGGTATGTTTCAGTTTCATTCAGCTCTATGTATTTTTTAAAATGACTTTGGGACTTTTTCATTGCCTCATGGATTATTTAGATGTATGTTGTTTATTTTTCATATTTACACATTTGCCCGTTGCTCTTCTGCTATTAATTTCTACTTAGATTCCATTATGGCCAGAGAACACACTTTGATTTAAATTTTTAAAAATGTTTTACAATTTGTTAAGACTTCTTTATATTCTGTGTATGGCATCTTGATGAAAATTCTATGGCCACTTGGAAAAAAAAGTGTATTCTGCTGTGGTCGGGTGAAGTGTCTTATATATGCCTTTTAGATCCTGCTGGTAGACTGTGTTGTTAAAATCTACTGTATTTTTACTGATTTTCAATCTAATAGTTCTATTAGTTGCTGAGAAAGGTGAGTTAGAGTCTTTAGCTATCACATGGATTTGACTACTTCTCCTTTCAGCTCTGTATCAATTTTGGCTTCATGTATTTTGGAGCTCTATTGGTTGGTGTGTGTACAATCAGGATCATTGTCTTTCCAGCAGTGGGCTACTTCTATCATCATGATACAATATTCCTCTTGGTCTCCAGTAATTTTATTTCCTTGCTCTTGAAGGGAGTTTCTTGTAAACAGCATAGAGTTGAGTGCTATTTTTTTTCATCCATATTGCCAATCTTGGATTTTTTTATTGGTGTATTTAGATTATTTACATTTAAGGTATCATTGGTATCTTGGTGGCTAAGTCTGCCATTTTTATTATTTGTTTTTTATTTGTTTCCTCAGCTTCTGTTTTCTTTTCTTGAGGGTTACTTGGCATATTTTAAGATTCCATCTTAAGTTATTTATAGTGTTTTTGAGTGTATTTCTTTGCATCGTTTTCATAGTGGTTACTCTGGACATTACAGGATACATATGTGCCTTATACTAGCCAACCAGTATCATTTTGCTATTTCAAGAAAAATGTGAGGGGGCTCCTGGGTGGCCCAGTCAGTTAAGCATCCATCTTCGACTCAGGTCATGATCTTGTGGTTTATGAGTTCAGGCCCCACGTTGGGCTCCGTGCTGACAGCTTGGAGCCTGGAGCCTGCTTTGGATTCTGTTTCTCCCTCTCTCTCTGCCCCTCCTCTGCTTGTGCTGTCTCTCTCTCTCTCAAAAATAAAGATTAGAAAAATTTTAAAAAAGAATAATGTGGAAAGCTCAGTTGAATTTAGAACTCTTTTTCTTTATCACTTTTAAATACCTTTGTTTTGAATATCAGATTATGTTCTAATTTTTGTTTCAATTATTAAAAATGACTTATAAAACTCATGAAGAAAGGGATACTATTTTATGAATGCCCCTATTTCTGATCATTTCTTTCTTCTTCCTTCCTGATTCTCCAATATTCCTTTTTTTTTCTCTCTGTTTGAAGAACTGCCTTTAAGGATCAGTATGCTTAGGACAAATTCTTTTGATTTCCTTTCATTTTAGACTGTTTTTATTTCCCCTTAATTCTTGAAGGACAGTTTCACTGGATATAGTATTAGTTACTTCCTTCTGCTTTCATGGTTTCACATGAGAAAACCTCTTTTATTTGAATTCCCCTATAGGTAATGTGTCATTTCCCTCTCGCTGTTTTTAAGATTTATTTCCTTGACTTTAGTTTTCAAAAATTTTTTAATAAAATTTTTTAACATTTATTTATTTTTGAGAGACAGATCATGAACAGTGGAGGGGCAGAGAGAGGGACACACAGAATTGGAAGCAGGCTCCAGGCTCTGAGCTAGCTGTCAGCACAGAGCCTAACACGCGGCTCAAACCCATGAACTGTGAGATCATGACCTGAGCCGAAGTCGGATGCTCAACTGACTGAACCACCCAGGTGCCCCTCAAAATATTTGTTAATGTTTTCTTTAATATTCCCTTATTTATTTTGAGGGGGAGAGGGACAGAGAGAGAGGAAGAGAGATAATTTCAAGCAGACTCTGTGCTGTCAACACAAAGCTGACAACACATGAGCTCACAAACTGTGAGATCATGACCTGAGCTGAAATCAAAAGTTGGACACTTAACTAACTGAGCCACCCAGATGCCCCAGTTTCTGAAACTTAATGATAATGTATTTGGTAAGGATATCTCTGGGTTTATTCTGCTTGGTGTTAACTCAGCCTCTTGGATTCATAGATTTGTGTCTTGCACCAAATTTATGAAGTTTTCAGCGATTATTTCTTCAAATATTGTTTTAGTGCCATTCTCTCTCTGTTTTTATTTCCTTCTACAACTGTGATGTATGAATGTTACATTGCTATTATTGTCCCAAAGATCTCTCTCTCACTCTCTGTTTTGTCTCTATTGTTTAGATGGGATCAATTCTATTGTTCTGTCCTTAAGTTCATTGATTCTATCTCCAGTCACTTCCACTCTATTGTTGAGCCCATCCTATGAGACCGTTTTAAAATTTATATTATTGAACTTTTCAGTTCTATAATTTCCATTTGGTTCTTTTAAAATAAGTTCTGTTTCTGTGTTGAAATTTTTAAAAAGTTGTTTAAAGATAATTTGCAATTGATTATTGAAGCATTTTTTGTGATAGCCTCTTTAAAAATCCTTAGCAGATAAGCCCAGTATTGCATTCAAATTGGTGTTGGCATTAGCTGATTGTCTTTTCTCATTCAAGTTGTGATTTCCTTGGTTTGGGTATGATGGGTAGGGTTTTTTTTTTTTTTTACATTATATACATTAGATAGATAGATAAACAGATAGATAGATAGATAGGTAGATATTATGTTGGGAGACCATGGGTTCTATTTAAATCTTTTATTTTAGTAAGCAATCACCTCCTTTTGGCTTTGCATGTGGGTCTTGGCCCACTTCTGTGGACTATGGTTCCAAAGGCAGTTTAATCTATAGAGACTTTGCAGTGTTATTTTTGGTCTGCTTGGTTTATCTGGTGCTTCTAGGGTTACCATTGGGTTCCTTCTGGTGCTGCCTGATATGGAAAGGATTCACTAAAGGTGGGGGGCATGGGGGCTGCTAAATGTTTCTTTGTTGTAGATGCGTGTGGTGAGATCCTTCTGTCGGTACTCCTAAGTTACCCTGGTCTCTCTGGGTAGGGGAGTAATGTCTCAAGCACATGGATAGTACAAAGAGGCTTTCTGGACTGGATGCTTGTTGTAGATGTCCCCCCACCCCCTGCCGGTTCTGCCTGCTCTGCTTGTTATCACTCAACAGAAAAGGGGAATCTCTGGCCCAGTGAGAAATGAGAGTCTTTCACTTGTGATGGATTTAGTCTTACCTGATGTTGTCAGAGGGTCTTTGTTTGATGTGGTGGGGGTATTAATCTAGGTGAGATATCTTCTGGTGTTATGTCATGGGTCAAAAAACATTAAGTCTGGGTGCTCATCTTCTGTTGTGGGGGGGAGGGGTACAAGATGTCCAGGTAGTTTTCTTCTTCCTCCCAAATGTGTTTATCTCCTTCTCACTGCCTGTTACAGTTCTTCTTTTCTTGTCTCTTGTGCCATTTTCAGGGCATAGAGTTGTGCTTATTGGGGAGGAACAAGGAAAATCAGGCCTGTGTCATCTCATCTGGACCATAAGTTCTACTTTTTGTTGTAAATAGTGTCCATGGGAGCATAGCCACTCCCACCCATTATATATATTGTCTATGGCTTCTTTTCTGCTGCCCCAAGCAGGTTGAGTAATCACAACAGAGACCATTTTCCCTCTTTCCACCAAGAGATATTGAGGTGAGTGGGTATAAAATATTTATTATCTAGCCCTTTAGAGGAAAACTTGCCAGCCCCCAGTCTTGATGATTCATCAACCAAGAGGTCATGGTTGAGAAGTTTTAAACAAGTAGCCAAGCCTCTTGGCTGAGTAACTACTTAGGTAATATCTGCTGATCCAGACAAGGACCTGATTATATCAGAATACTTTTCAAAACTCTTCCACATTGGTGATGCTCCTCACAGTAGCCCTATGAAGTGGAATATTAATAGATTAATAGTACCCATACTGTATAAGTGAGAAATATGAGAACCTAGGAGTCCTAATGATGACTCTCTGGAATTATTCAGCATGCAAGTGCTGAGCTAGGACTGAAGCTCTAACCTCATGACCCCAGTTTCAGTATATTGCAATGACTTTTAAGACAAAGTATAGCCTTTGCTGCCTGGTGCCCTCAGAGAGTCTTATATACATATATATATATTCTAATATATACATACGTATACATATATATATATATATATATATATATATATATTCAGATTTATGATGAGACCCCAGAAAAGATGAAGAGGTTGTAAAAATACTATGTATAATACTATGTGTATTAGCCCTATGGTAATACCCTAATCCTGCTATAATACAAGAGAAGGAATTAGTGTAATTAAGCACTTTTTATTCTCTATGCCACATACACACACTTTACATATGTTTATGCTCCATAATTTTCAATTTTTACAAATGTGGAAAATGAGTTGCCGAGCTATTTCCCCCAAGTCAACAAACAACTAATGCTTTTAGACTTGTTACACTTTATAGAGCCTTTCACAATGATTATTTCATTGACTTCTCCATTAATTCTGCAGGGTGGGGTATTAGTTCCCTGTTTCACAGAAGAGAAATCTATGGTTTACCAAAATGAACTAGTTTGCTTGAAATTGCTAGGTAAGCATCCTTGGTAGAATTTGAATCCAGGCCAGTTTGACATTTACTGTGAAGTGGAACTAGCTTGCATAGGACACTGGACATGAGAAGCCAGGAGACTTCTCCTTTGACTCCGTTCCATTTCCTTGGTGGGGAAACAGGTGGGGGGAGGGGATGGAAGAGGAGAACAATGTGTTGAGGCTGGAATCTCTGTGGCTACAACTTTATTTCTCTCCCTTTCCATGAGCAGTTACTGGTTTACAATTCCGTGAGCACTTTCTGTGGAATGAAATAAGCAATAATAATAAAAAATGCATTGTTCTTATGAAAGGAAAGAGAGATTAGTAGCCTTCCATTTGCTTCTTATCTCCTGCTTTTCTGCTAAAGGGTATCTGAAAAGAGTTTATTTTGTTCAAAACAAAGAGGGAGGCCTCCTTATATTTTTTCAGCTGGCCAAGATCACCTGGTTTCCAATTTGGGAGGCAGCAATAATTGTTTATTTAGAGATTACCAACTCAAGGTCCTAACTAATCCCCAGCCCCAGGGGCCCAGTGACTGTGATGTTACATTTATTGTAATGGGGTTGTGAGAAGGCAGGGATCACAGGCTTCCTCTGGTGGGAGCAAGCAGTTTTCCCATCTGCTCATGTGTAAGGGGGCTGGGGAAGAGGGATGAAACCGTGTTTGACTCTGAATCTGAAGGAAAATCAGACAGGTTGAGATAGTTTTCTAAAGGTAGTAGCTTATAATAAGTATGCATATACATGTATGAATATGACTATATTGTGTGTACATGCATTTGTATGCATTTGTAAGGGTGGATTTTAGAAGTGCACATATGCTGAATATATGTTATTGTGCAGGAGATGTGCATTTAGGTGTGTCAAAAGTTGTGTGTGTGTGTGTGTGTGTACATGGAATGTGCTGTGGCTTTGTGTGTGTGTTCACACATGTGGAATGTAAGGTGCACTTGCTAATTTAACATATATTGTGAGCACAAGTCATGAAGTGCTTCCATGTGAGACACAGTTACACTTATACCTGTTCATGTGGTGGAACCTCCCTACTAATTTTAGATGATTAGTTCTTCAAGAAGAGAGGAATAAGCTACTTTCTTGACCTCTCTTCCTTCTGTGGAACTTAGGTCTAGAATGAGATCAGCCTGGATCTGGGCCAGATGGATCTGTGAAATGGATTAAACTCTGGTCTGTAGAAGAGTTTGTGCAGTATCCTTGAGCCAACGGTGTTGAGATAGGACGCTTTACCCAAGAGGGGAAGCAAGCCAAGAGTCACATTAGAGCTCATGTACTTGTTTTACTTGGCCTTAGATGACCTTGGACAGAGCCGTGAGGGAAGAGGCAGTGGGAGACTCATCCCCCTAAAAACTGGCCAAGGAGAAGGGAGGGAGTTTATCATACATTCTTTCTTTTTTTTTTTTTGGCATCCTTGTCAAAAATTAACAAACCATAGATATATAGCTTTATTCCTAGACTCTCAATTGTATTGCATTGGTCTTTATGCCTCTTATACTATTTTGAGCATGGTTGGAAACTGTTCCAGAGATACAGAGAATCTTGTGAATCCTAAAAGGGCCTTCAGAGCCCAAGTCCACCTTTCCCTCATAGGTGGGACCCACTACAACTTCCTAGACAAAGGATCCATCAGCCTTGTGTCAAATACCACCTGTGATGATGCTGTGGAACTCCACTGTTACACAGCACACATGTTCCTAGGAAGTCCCCCACCCCCTCCTCTGGAGACCAGTTCCACCCCTTTATAACGCCCAGCCCACTTCCTTCTGTACTTTGGGGTCCTGAGTAAAAGAGTCTCTTTCTTTTGAGGGTAGTTAAACATACTGGAAAGAACACCAGTCTGGTCCTGAGTTCAGATCACACTTTGTCACTGACTAGTTATGAAGTCCTAGGTAAGAGATCTTCCTGAAAGCCAATTTCCTGGAGTGAAAAATGAACCCAGGGACGATGCCCCATCCTTCATAAGGATTGTTGGATAGATTCCATGAGATAAGGACTGTAAAGGACACGTTCCCCGGATCATCCCAAATCTCCTTTTCTTCAATCTAAGAAGCCATGTCCCTCAATGGTTCTGTACTTCACGTTTATTTACAGACCCCTCAGGAGTTTGTTTTCCTTTTTCTAGGTGTGCTTCCGTTTGTTGATACTGCTTTGAATGCGTGGAGCTCAGGTCTGTGCACAGGGCTACAGCTGTGCTCTGAGTGTCCCAGAGGGACCAGGCTGCTCACCTCCTCTGTAATGAATGACACGGCTCCATTTACACAGCGCAGCCCACCTCAGCTCTCCACACACATATCCTGCTGTTGCCGTGCTGATTCATGGCACTGTTCCATCATTAAATCCTTAAGGAAGTTCATGGTCTCTCTCGCTTCTCCCTCATCCAGTATTTCAGCAGGTAATTTTTTAGCCTGGGAGGGAGATAGATGAGTACATATTTAGCCACCAGAAATATAGCTCATTTTCCTTTTCAAGGCCCTGTGCAATCTGGTCTGTCTGTTTTGTCTCATTTCCTGCCACTCTCCTCCTCCTCCTCACTTCTTCCACTCCAGTCCCTGTGTTCTCCAATTCGTGCATCTCACCAATGCCATTGCCAGCTCGGGAATCTGGCATGAGGTAGTGAGTTGGCCAGGAATAGTCTCCCCATGCCCACGATTTCTCAGGACTGCCTCTTTCTTATGATACAGGTCCCTCTTAAACCCCAAGACACACACCTTAAATAGCTGTTTCTGCCTACCTGCATTCCATTTCATCCAACTTCATAGCACCTGTCACAGGTGCTACATGTTTATTATTGACCCACATGTTTACCGTTGGTCTCTTGAACTAGACAGCAAAGCTCAACAGAGCAAAGTGGAGACCTTGCCTCCCTTGTCCATTTCTGAACCTCCAGCATCTAGCATAGTGCCTGGCATATGGTAAACATGCAATCAATAACTTTTGAGTGAAAAAAATTCATACATGCATGAAACAGTTTATTCCTGCCCCATATAATCTAATTGGATTTGGTCACTTTGATGGACCCTGTAAATTATATTTTTATTGGAATCATGCTTCCTCATCTAGCTCTCTTGGCACTGTGTCCTCTGCACATTTGCTCAGTATGCTAACCCTTCACCCAAGTCATTGAGAAAAATATTGATGAGGGTAGGGTCCAGGGTGAGCATACAGGAAGCCACAAATAACCCTGATCTTCTGGCATACGCTGCAAGGAGCAAGGACAATCACTATGAGCTGGGAGGATAAGCCAATTCCAATTCAGCCTCATTAAGGGATGAAGAAACCACTGCACCTGTCCTATGTCACATTTTGTGTTCATTGTGCTTCTGTAAATTCAGAAATTGACCATGCACTTTGACAGCAACAATAGTAACCAACTTATCTTCCAATCTGTTAAGTAGGGTTCATAGTAGATGAAACCATAAAATGTTGGTAATTCCATGTGGCTGAAATTAACAGTCCTACCTGCCTCCTAGAGTTGTTGTGAAAATGGAGAATGCACACAGGAGATGCCTGGCATCCTGTCAGGCACACAACTGCACACTGGTACACTTGATTATGGTTGCTATTAATCTTGCTTTTTTACATTTTTTATAATGATGGAGCACCTGCTGTGGGTCAACATTGCTGTGTGTTTTATGTGGGTTTTCTCAATTAATTATTTGTGAGAACAGAACATCTCCTTTCTGTGCCTGCCATTTCCTTCCACATGGAGGGGTGTATAGTGGTGTAACACTCCTAGCCATTCACCTTCCGCCCTCATTGTTGCCTCTGTGGAAGCTGAGAATTTTCCTTGGTGACCTGGAAGGAGACACTGTACATGAGCAGCTCAATCTTTTCTCTTTCTATCCTTCTAAAAAGGAGATGCCCACTGGGTCATGTGTTCCTCTCTGCTCCCCTAAGCTGTGGTCCTCTGCATAGCTCCCTTTTCCAAACCACCAGATTTAGTAGAGTGTGTCTCCTTTTCCCTTAGCTTCTTTTATTTATCTCCATAATATTTGGTATATTTATTTGCTATATTTTAACTTTCTAGTGAGTCCCCACATTAGTATATAATCCTCATTCCTTTTTTTTTTCTTTTTGGTAATGTTCTTCTATATCCTCAGTGTCCAGAATGGACTCTGGAAAACAGTAGAAGCTTTAATTTTTTTTTATTTTAGAGATAGAGTGTACATGAATGGGTAGAGAGCAGAGAGAGAGAGGGAGAAAGAGAATCCCAAGCAGGCTCTATGCTCAGTGCATAGCCTGATGCAGGGATTGATTCCATGATCCTGGGATCATGATGGAGACCAAATCAAGAGTCCAATGCCCGAGGCACCTGGATGGCTTAGTCGATTAAGCGTCCAGCTTCAGCTCAGGTCATGATCTCACAGTTCGTGGGTTCGAGCCCCATGTCAGGTTCTGTGCTAACAGCTAGCTCAGAGCCTGGAGCCTGCTTCAGATTCTGTGTCTCCCTCTCTGACCCTCCCCTGCTCATGCTGTCTCTCTCTGTCTCTCAAAAATAAATAAAAAAACATTAAAAAATTTAAAGAGTCCAATGCTCAACCAATGGAACCCCCAGGCTCCCCAGTAGGAGCTTTACAAATACTTGTTGAACAAACCTGGCTTGCCTCGTTTGTAATTTGTCTCAATTTAAATTCAGAAGCATATTACAACAACCAAACCAATACACAAATCTTCTAAAGTCAAAGCAGAACAATCTCGCTCATTCACACAGTGGCCTTCTTGTGCTGAAGCCCCTTCACTGGGCCAAGAAGCCCAGCCAGCCCTCTGCTGCTTCTGAATCCAAACCAAGGAAGTGCTGCTGTCACGACCACAGACACAGGCTCTGGACACTGGCCGGAAGTGGCATATAGCACAGTCCCAGTCTCTTGTGTCCTTGGGAGAAGGGTGAGACGCCTTGTTCCCTCTTCCTTCTGGGAAATGTTGCTGCCAGTTGTGTTTGCTTCTAGGGATTCTACAGACCAGGTCTAAGGGGAAATTTAAAATGTTTTTTTTTTTTAATTTGTATTCCTCCACAGTTGGGATGCCACCTGATTTGCAGTAGAGGGTGTGTTCTTCATTTACTTTTTTATTCATTCATTGAGAAAACATTGATTGAGAACATATGTGCCTGTATTCTGGAAATCACTTGGGAAATAATGAGAAAAAAGAAAAAAGGAACAAAGAAAATACCCAGTCCTCCATGGAACAGACACTTCTCTGTGTCCCAGCTAATATGCTCTTTTGGGCTCCTCCCTCCTGTTCTCTCTTTTTCATCAGCCTCTGTGCCCAAACTATTTGGTGTTATGGTATTACTGCCTTCCTCCCCCGTCCCCCAAACCTCTCACTATCCAGCACCCACAGCTCCGCTGCACCCAAAATTTGCTCAGGGATGCTTGTGTATTATATTCATACATACATGTGTGCTCATGGCATAATTACTAACATGTTTTAGTTGCATACAAACACCCTGACTTCGAAGATAGAGAAACAGTAAACAACTCTTGTGCAATTCTACTTGTTGTAGTTCCTGGGTTTTTTTTTTTTATTGTAAAAAGAGATATAGTTGGGGCACCTGGGTGGCTCATTTGGTTAAATATCCAACTTTAGCTCAGGTCATGATCTTGCAGTTTGTGGGTTCAAGCCCCATGTTGGGCTCTGAGCTATCAGCACAGAGCCTGGACCCTGTTTCAGATACTGTGTCTCCCTCTCTCTCTGTCCCTCCCCTATTCATGCTCTGTCTCTCTCTCTCTCTCTCTCTCTCTCTCTCTCTCTCTCTCTCTCTCTTTTTCTCTATCTCAAACATAAACATTTAAAATAAAAGGAGATATAATTTGTTGAAATGAGGATGATATTTATTTTTATTTTTAATCATATTGGTTTAAATGCAGAGATATTTTCTCATCCCTTAGTGAACAACCACTCTAGCCAAAGTGGCTTGTCCAGGGATTCAAAGAATAGGGAGCGCTGGAGACCCAGGTCTGGGACAGCCAATCCAGTGGTCCCAATTCAGTCTAAGGGCAACCCACAATGCCATAATGTGGAATAATTATGTGGGTAAAAAATGGCTCTGGAATTACTGATGCAGGGTCATGTTTATAAGGGAGCTCTTTTCCTTTACATTTGTGATTAGAGAAGTTTCATTTATTTGGGACTATGGTAAGGGAGTAGGATTTTTATAGCTCAGAGAGGAAATTTTATCATTCATTTTATATCTTGCCTCTGACTTGGGGAACTCACTTTCCTCAAAATAGCTAGAACTATGCCTTGTGTTTAAATGTTTCACATTACTACCAGCTGATCTCATTGAATCATTAACATTTTCCATTGAGGCTGATATTATTATCTTTACTGTGCAGATGTGAGGCCTGCTGCCATCAGCCTGACTTGCCCCAAGGTCACCCAGCCTGAAAGTGGCAAAAAGAAACTTTTTCTGGAGGTGGGTTTTCTGTTGCCAAACCGTGAACTCTTTCTAGAGTTTCATTCTTACCTTTTCTCTCCCCAGTCACTTCCATTGCCAGTTCCTTGGGCATTCACTCCAGGCAGAAACTCCCAAGTAAGGAGGTTTACTCTGCTGTAGCTTCTAACTTGCCTGTTAGGAACACAGGCTTGGCTCTCTCTGATGCTGTGCAAGTTCCCACCCACCAGTTCCCCTGCTGGAGTCAGAGGAGCCGTTTTGCTGGTTTAACTAGATGCTATCACCATAACCCAGGATTGCTAATTCCCCTCCAGAGTCCCCTAACAGCCAGTTTAGTGGAACACAGGGGCTGCCTTCCTTTTATCTTTTTAATTTTTATAAAGCAAAATGCATAAACCAAAGGAGAGGAACCAACTAAGATCTGCTTGGAAAATGCCTCCTAGTCTTCTCCGGCTTGTTTGTGTCCCTGGCCATCCTTGGCCAAGGCATAATCTCAATGTCTTTCTAGAGATAGCCAATTAAGAGAAAAGCCTGATGAAAACTCAGAGATCTAGTGTTGGAACTGGGTGCCATGAAGCTGAAACCATGGCATGCTTGTCCTCCAGCCTCTACCATCAAGCTCGTTGGACAGATAGACAACACCTAGACTTGACTCTGTGGCCTACAGATTGCACTAGGCTGCACTTCCTTATCATCCCAGAATACTGTTAATGAACTTAGTCCCTCTGCTTTTACTATGTTCTCCCTGCTGCCAACCCTCCTTTCTTTATGATTCTTCCTACTCTCCCACTTCCTTCCTCCTATGAGACATGATTCCTCCACACTTCTCTGTACTTTCTAGTTTTTCCCATTGAGAGGTGGATTCTGTTTCCTTCCCCTTGAATCTAAGCTGTCCTGTCACTTTCTTTGAGGAGTAGAATATGGCAAGAGTGACCTTATGCCAATTCTGAGCCTAGGACTGAAGAGACCCTTTCACATTTCTGTTCATTCTCTTGGCACCATACTGAGCCACTATGTCAACAACCCCAGGCCAGCCAGCTGGATGACAATAGATACATAGCCCTTTCAGCCCTGGCACCCTTGCTGAGCCAGTCAGCCCCCAAAAGCAAAGCCACTCATTGACTGGCAGCTGACTACTGATTGAGGGATGTGCTCAGCCAAAACCAGAAAAACCATCCAACTGAGCCAAGACCAATTGTCAACCTGCAGAATTGTGAGCTAATGAAATGGTTTTATTTTTAGCTACTAAATTTAGGGGTTGTTTTTTTTATGCAGCAATAGCTAAATTGATACAGCTTCATTTCAGACATTTCTAAATCCTTCTCTAGAGCCATTTTTCTAATTGGCTTGCCTTTCTAGATCCAATGACACCCCCGGCAACCTGACTGTGGCAGCCAGGGGAACTGCTCCTCCTTTTATCTTTTCTCTAGCCACATGGACCAAAGGGAGAGCTGCCATCATCTCATTGACTCCACCTTCTTCACAGGCCAGAGATGAGCATAGGGCCCAATTTGGACAAAATCAGAGTACTTTATTCCCTTCCCAAACAATAGTAATTAGTCCAGTGTGGGGAGGGTATGTGAACCAAACTAGGGCAATCAAAGTCCATGGAAATTCCCAATTGGCGAACTGAAGCAGAGTAAGAAAAATTTCTTTCCAAACTAGAAAAAAGTCTGTAAAGACATTAGCTTCAAGCTACCATTGACTGACTTCCTTGTCAGAAGGAGAAACTGACCTAGGAAAATAGAGCTGGAGGACCAAAGTTGAATCATGAGAAGGTGATTTTGCTGGTGGACTTAAAGTCCCTGATGTCATCCTTCCCTGAGCTTGGTGTGGACTGAACATGTGAACCAATAATGTCCCCAATTTATCTGAGCTAGTATGACCTAGGCCTCTGTGACTTGCAATCAGAGTCCTGAATGAGACTTATGCCATGGCTAAAGATCTTCCCTGAGCTATGAGACCCGGGGAAACATCTTGCCTGTTGAGTTACTTCTAACTCCAGCCTGGTCTAGCATAATTTAAATGCAGTTGGCATCTGGAAGCATTTATCATCATAGACATTTCTTTCCATGCTTCTTTCCTTTTATTGATTCAGAACAGAGTGGCTGTGATAGGCAAGAACTGCATGTGTATTGATATGTAAAGACAAACCACCTGGACTCAACCCATCCTTAGCTAGTTTGTGATTGAGGAGGGAGAGAAGCAAGTAGCTGGCTAGTTCTCTCTGGCATGGGAAATACTGCAGTACAGGAGATGTAAAGTGTTGTGATAACACAGGAAGGATCATGAGATCCAGCTGCCAGGGTGGAAGAGAGGGCTCACTGAGGGAAGGTCTCCTGAGGGAATGACAAGCGCTGGGTATGACAGCTGATTGTAACTAGCTGGATCATAGCAGAAGACACAGGTGAGACCATTTCCTGAAGAAGGGATTTATATGTGGAGAGAGTTTGGAGAACTGTTGGTTGAGGTGACAGACAGGGAAAGGGAAAAAGAAGAGAAGAAGCTAGAAAGGTTTGCAAGGGCCAGGGCATAAATAGATTTTTGGATCCTGCTACAAGGATGGGCTCAGGGGCTCCCCCCCCCCCCCCACCCCCGCTGAGACTGGTGGGAAATTGTGGAAAGCCTTCAATCAAGGAGTCAACTGACTAAGACTTGTGCCTTAGGAAGATATATTTAGCCTCTGCGCAAAGAACAGATTAGAGCCAGGAGAGCCTGCAGCAAAGAGATGGGTTGATAATCCAGGAGAGGGATGGTGAGGAT
>NC_043709.1:12393289-12433089 GCF_006229205.1 Suricata suricatta | reverse complement strand
TCTGGGTCCAGATTCAACAAACTCCTAGATATGAGAAATTTTCAAACAAGATGGTTGGAAAATATTGCCCACTCAAATCCTGGCTGATTTAGTAGCCATGAATTCTGCTGTTTGTATCCCCAGTCCGTTTAGTTTGCTAAAAGCTTAGCCTCCACCCCAAAGCCTCACTCCCCCATGGCAGACAAATTGACAGGTTCCTTCTCTTGTGGGCTGACTACCTCGGCCACTGTCCAGTGCCCTCCACCAGCTGTTTTTGTAGTTTTTATCATTGTCGATTCAGCTTTTATAATTGTTCTTGGCAAGACAACTGGTCTCATACAAGCTCCTCCAACTTGGGTGAAACAGGGAGTTCCCAACCACAGCTGTGTTTAATTCAACAACGTGTTACATGTCCACTTCAGTGCTATCAACATTTCTATTGGGAATGGAATAAAATATTCAATGAGCGCCTAATGTTAACAGGCAGTTTGCTAGGTGCTTTACATAAAACACAAGCTGTATTCTTTAGTAGTTGAGTACAGTGCTCTCAAGAGAGGCTGCGTAGGTTTAAATTCAGAACTTAATACATAAACTCAGGAAACTCGTTAAATTCCTCTATGCCTCAGGGTCTTCATTTATAAAACCAAGGTGGCAGATACCTATCTTCTGGGACTGTTGTGAGACTCGATGGTATAAGACCACAAATGCCATGGTGCAGTGAGTGCCTCACTCACATTAAGTGAGGGTGTCTGTTAACACCTTCTGATTTACATGGATGGCATCATAACCCTGAGAAATAGTTATCATTGACCCCATTTTACTAATGGCAAAGCTGAGGTTCAGAGAAGAAAACGTGAGTGTATGTGAACATATATGTGAGTATGTGTGTGTCCACATGTGAGACCATGCGTGAACACATATGTGTGAGTGTGTGAGAGGATGTGTGTGAGTGGGGGTGGGTAGTGAGAGGCCCAGAGAAATAGCCACTTTAGTGCTAAACTAAACAAATCTAGGTGAGAAAGAGGCAAGGAACAATGTCCATTAGGTTGTCATAATGGACAAGGAGAGTGAGGGCCTGAAAAAGGTTAATGGTACCAAGAAAGGAAGGAGCAAATAAACAAGGAAACACTGTGGAGAGATAAGCAAGTGGATTTAATGGCAGCTTGACTGTTGAAGTTAAGAGTCTTAACCATCCATCATCCCTAAGATTTCACATCTAGACCACAGAAAGGAGAATAGTGTTGATGATTATCGGGTAGCTCTTTGCAGAGCCATAATTAATGAAGAGATGAGGAAGAGGAGTCAGGATGGAGAAGTTCTGACAAAAAATGGGTACATGTCAAAGATGCAGAATATAGGCACCAAGTGAAGAGAAAGGCCCCAGGGATGTAGCATTGTAGGAAGTTTTCCAACTTCTCTAGTGGTGGGAGGATATGTGTTTGGAGGGAAACACCTACTGACCATGGAAAAGATGTCACAAGAAAATTGTTCTGTTTTACAGTGCTCTCTAGTACAGCCCAAGATACCGCTCAGCACCTTTGAAAACACTACAGTAATCCTGAAGGAAGATCACATTTTGAAAAAGAGATAAGATGAAGAAAACTTGTGCCTGAATCCATCCATCCATCCATCCATCCATCCATCCACTCTTTTATTACTCATACAGTTCCCATTCTATGTCGAGTATTAATATATGGACATTAAAAGGAAGTCTCTGACCTCTGGAAATTTTCATCCTAACAAGAATATATGTATATAATTTAAAATTTAAATATAATTTATACTTCTACCATATAGAGAAACATCACAACTTCATATATAGACACTTCCTCGTAGAGCTCAAAGGAATCCACTTGGGATTTTAGCCTTGGCTGTCATGGTGTCTTGCTAGATGACCTTGAACAAATCACTCCCTCCATATATTAAAAGGTCATAGGAAAATCTCTTCTCACTGAGGCTCAGTTTCCACATCTGTGGGTTAGGAGTAGATGGTCTCCAAGGTCTCTTCCAGACATTTGACTAAGAATTTCTCTATGGGAGGCTTTTCAGTCACACGTGGAGCCTGACCAGCAGTTCTACTTCCCCCACTTTCTCTCCTTACCCAGACCACACACTGAGCTTTCTGTCCCAGGATCACAAGGGGAGACTTCCAGGGGAATAAGGCTGTGAATAATCTCAGAAAGTGGCTGACGTTGGGGCACCTGGGTGGCTCAGTCAGTTAAGTGTCTGGCTTCGGCTCAGGTCATGATCTCATGTACTAGAGTTCAAGCCCCACGTTGGGCTCTATGCTGACAGCAAGCTCAGAGCCTGGAGCCTGCTTCAGATTCTGTGTGTGTCTCTCTCTCTGACTCCTCTCCTCACACTGTCTCTCTCTGTCTCTCAAAAAATAAAAACATTAAAAAAAAAAGAAAGTGGCTAATGTGTGAGCACAAATGCACCCTGTGGGAGACCCTGAAGAAGCCCTCTCGCAGCCCAAATTACCTGAGCTTTGTGATTTACTGGAGTGTAAGCCTCACCTTCTGCAGCCTGATAAATCTCCTAGATCTCTCCTGAGATGACACCTAATGGGGAAGGGAAGAAATGGAGAAGAAAGCGACTTCACTGGGGAGGCAAAGGAGATAATGGTTGCCCCCATTGTCCTCTCTTGGATCCCCACACTTTTTGTTTTCTTAGCCTCCTATGCTGGCCTCAAATGTTATATGGAAGAGACCAAAGCCTTGGGAGGGTTCTTGGGGACAATTTTTGCAACTAACTTCTTTGGTGATACAGTCTTTACTCCAAGCAAAGTGACCTCATCATGACACTAATATACCATAATGGCATGATGTCATTTACCATGAATACACCTCCTTTCTATACACATGTTCTTTCTCTTTTCTGGAATGTCCTTTCATATGCTCTCTTCCTATCTCAATTCCATCCACCCTTCAAAGCATTCTTTCTAGACTCTGTCTATTACCTCCCTTTAATCTGTGCTATACTTAAAAGGGTGAGATCTGGGGCCAGACTTTATGTGTCTAAGCCTCCACTCTATCACTTACTATCAATACAACACTTTGGAAGTTGGTTCATCTCTTTGTATCTCAGTTTTTTAAGCTGTAAAGTGGGGGAAATAATGGTGCCTGTCACTTAAGGTTGTTGTGAGGATTAATATATGGAACCTTTTCAGAATGGAGTAACTTGCTGAATGATCTCCTCCATGGGCTCTGTCTCTGACAGGCTTCCTTCATCCACCTTGACCTTGTTCTCCATACCCTAGCCCCACCTCCTGTCCTGCTAAAACTTTGTAATGACTTTGCTGGCTCTTTGCATAAAGACCATGACCTCACGAGGACATTAGATGGACCTAGGGGGCCCAGGTTCTTGTCCAGTCTCGTGCTCTGCCCTTCAGCCACATGGGCTTTCTTTGAATTCTGCAAGCCAACCCATCTTCCTCCCACCTCACACTGTTTGAACAAATTTTGTCCTCTGCCTAGAATACCTCCTCAGTAACTCCTCCCTATCCTTCAGATGCCTGCTCACTGTCATTTCTTCTAGAACCCCCCCTGTATTCATCTTCTACAACTGCTGTGGAAAACCACACAGGTTGGGTGGCTCAAAGCAGCAGAATTTTTTCTCTACCAATCCTGAAGATCAGAAGTTCAAATCAAGTTCAAGTTTAGGTGGGTTTCTTCTGAAGGCTCTGAAGGAGAATCCATTCATGCCTGTCTTCTAGTTTTCGCTGCTGGTGGCAACACTTGGCATTCCTCAGCTTGGGGATCCTTAATTCCAGTCTCTGTCTTCATCTTTACATAATCCTATTCTCATGTCTGTTTGTTTTAAATCTCTTCTCTTTTCTCTTAGAAGGACATTAGTTATTGGATGTAGGGCCCACCCTAAATCCAGGATGATCTCAAGGTCCTTAATGTAATTATATTTGAAAAGACCCTATTTCTAAATAAAGTTACTTTTACAGGTATTGGAGTTAGGACCTGGACATTATCTCTTGGGGAGAAATCAGTTCACCCACCACACAGTTCAAGACACACACGCCACACACACACACACACCGTGGTCCCTCCTGACATGCACATCAGTCTTCCCTCTTGATACGTACTCTCCTGGCACTGTGAATTCTGGCTTCATAGCTTGTGTGACACTTGTCATGTTTCATTTATCTATATGATCACATGATTATCTCCTACCACAGGGTAATATCCAGGAGGACAAAAACCATGTGTGTTTCATCACCTTCAGATCTGCAGAGCTAAGCCTAGTGTCTGGCACAAAAGTGGCATTCTAATTTATATACTTATTGACACATGGGACGCCCGGGTGGCTCAGTCAGTTGAATGTCTGACTTCAGCTCAGGTTGTAATCTCATGATTCATGAATTCGAGCCCCACATTGGGCTCTGTGCTCAGAGCCTGGACCTTGCTTCAGATTCAGCCTCTCTCTCTCTCTCTCTCTCAACAATAAATAAGCATTTAAAAAATTTAAATACTTATTGACACGGGATTTAGAAAATATTTAATGATAAGAGAAATAATTCACAATAGAGTATTGAGAAAATACAATCCATAAAATCTTCACACATTCACACACATATATATTATCTATCTATCATCTATCTATCTATCTATCTATCTATCTATCTATCTATCTATCTAAAGAGATAGACAGAGAAATACAAAAAATACACCAAAAATTTAACAGAGATCATAGCTGGGTAGTAGAATTAAAGATCATTTTAATATTCTTCTTTAGACCTTTCCAAACCTTTATATGATGCACCTGTTTGTCATGCTACTTAATTCACTTTCTTCTACACATATGTGACACTTATAAAATTTAAGAAATTTTAGGCAATTTACTTTACAGATGCCACCACATGGCCTTTGTGGTTTATTATATACAAAGTTCTAGAATAAACTGCACTTAGTTCCCATTCTTCAGCATGAGTCCAGCAGTTCTCCACAGACCTTTTTGTGATTATCAGAAAAATTAGGATTGTTTTCCTACTGAGCCATTGTTGATCAGAATTGGTTTAGCTGTAATGTTGTGTCCAGGTTACAGACCCATCACTGGTACATGTGTGGTGCGGGGTCTTCACATTTTTAACAGTGTAAGTATCGATGCATGTCCCTTGGACACCACCTCCCTCACCTGCATGTATGCTCATCCTTTCCTGTCCCCCAGACTCTCTGTGTCCCTCCCCTCCCCCCAGCACACACACAGTACAAACCCTCTAGTGACTTCGGCTTGCCACTGCCTGGGTGAGCAAACCTGCACGGAGCACTTGGGCCAGGATTCACCCAGAGGGAGAGGGCTCTTGTAGATGCTCTCTTGATACAGACTGCTTTCCTCCACGGACTATGTTACCTAAAAGCAGCATCTGGCTTGTGGTAGGTCCTGAATAATCATCTGCTAATGAGTGAATGATTAAAAGGAGCAAGACATTGGATTTGGCAATGGGTCCGTTCTACCTGGACTTTCAGTAGTAGAAAGCTTTGGCTGAAAAATGAAACCAAGATGGGGGGCCTGGGTGGCTGAGTCGGTTAAGCACCCGACTTCAGCTCAGATCATGATCTTTGAGTTTGTGGGTTCGAGCCCTGTATCAGGTTCTTTGCTAACAGCTCAGAGCCTGGAGCCTGTTTCGGATTCTATGTCTCCCTCTCTCTCTACCCCACTCCCACTCATGCTCTGTCTCTCTCTGTCTCAAAAATAAATAAATTATTTAAAAAAAATGAAACCAAGAAACTCTTAGATCTCAGGATATCTCAGCAGGTTTTCAAATTGATTAGAACAGTGATTACAAGACTTAGCTAAGCATCAAACTCACATGGATAATTAAAATCATTGAGAATGCCGATTCCTGGGTCCCACTCCAGACCCACTGAACCTGACCCCCTTCAGGTGATGCACAGGAAGGTCTGACAGACTCTGGGTTAGAACAAAGCAGAGGAAGCCAGAGTCTGTTGTATGTCAGGATGATTTCTCACTGAGAAAACTTGATGCTGTGGCCACAGGAGCCCTTCGCAATGTGAACTTCTGTTCCCATGGGAACTGGGCCAGAAGGACCCCTCTGAACAGAGAGAAGAAACCCCAAGAGCACCGGGCGGAGGGCGTGCCCAGCCTTTGCTCAACCAGAAAGCCAGAGAAAACAGTGGGGTGGCAGTTTGAACCTCCCAAGAGGGAATGGTGAGGAGAACGGGCTAGAAGAAAATGCCAGCTCTCCTGAGGGAGGAGGATGACACCAAATTTTGGAGAAAACACTGAAATGAATGAACTTCAGAAAAGTCAGATGGAGCAACATATGCCAACACATGCAGAAATAGGTTTGTCCAGCCACCGAG
The DNA here is from genome assembly GCF_006229205.1 of Suricata suricatta. Classification (NCBI taxonomy): domain Eukaryota; kingdom Metazoa; phylum Chordata; class Mammalia; order Carnivora; family Herpestidae; genus Suricata; species Suricata suricatta. The sequence goes on along the minus strand of NC_043709.1, from coordinate 12,426,775 downwards.
CAAATTTAAGTCCAATGACCTTTTTGTGTGACTCACAATCTCGGACAAATACTATGAAGGAAAGAAGTGTAAAGTGAAATGAAAAAAAAGGTATAGAAAAGGAGGAGCTGGAATTGTCTTAGTGATTTGCGGTATACATTATGGCCTGCGGGGGTGCTGAGTCTATGGATTCAAGGAGATAAGGATATGGTATATTCTCTCCCCTTCAGGAAGGAGGTAGGCAGCTGATCCCATCTCTCCAGGGTTGGTTGTGGAGCCTGCAAGAATATTTTGTACTTTTAGGCACATTTCTTAACCTTTCTCTGTCTCAGTTTCCTCTTGGTATATGGCAAACATACCTGAAATACGTGGCCTGAGGTATGTCTGGTGTGTACAGCTATGGAGGACTGTGGGGTAGACAGGCCGGAATGCAGTTTTCACAAGTGCACTTGCTTAAGGGTTTTGGTGAAAGGAGAACAATCAGTTGCGGAGCACAGGGAGGGGAGTTGCCAGGAGCAGACGGCGTTTATCTCACAAATCGTGCTTCTTTTAAAAAAAAAAGTTTTTTGTATTTATTTTTTATTATTTTCAAAAAATTTTAATGTTTTATTTATTTTTGAGAGAGAGAGAGACAGAGACAAAGACAGAGCATGAGTGGAGTAGGGGTAGAGAGAGAGAGGGAAAGACAGAATCCAAAGCAGGCTCCAGGCTCTGAGCTGTCAGCACAGAACCCGAAGTGGGGCTCCAACTCACAGACTGCAAGATCATGACCTGAGCCAAAGTCAGCCGCCCAACTGACTGAGCCACCCAGGCGCCCCTTCCTTTTTTATTTAAAAAAAATTAATGTTTATTTATTTTTGAGAGAGAGAGAGACAGAGCATGAGCAGGGGATGGAGCAAGGAGGGAGGAAGACACAATCCAAAGCAGGCTCCAGGCTCCAAGCTGTTGGCACAAAGCCCAACAGGGGGCTCGAACTCACAAACCTTACAAACCTCGAGATTTTGACCTGAGTTGAAGTCAGATGCTCAATTGACCGAGTCACCCAGGCACCCCTCGCTAATTATCTTTTTCACCCAGATTATGTCTAACTGTGTACTCAGATCCTAGAAAAAGAAACCATGCAGGCAGAAGCTGAAGGAATTGCTTCTGCTGTTGTTCTTTAAAAATCTCCTTGCGGTGCACCTGGGGGGCTCAGTAGGTTGAGCATCCAGCTTCGACTCAGTTCATGATCTCGAGGTTCATGAGTTTAAGCCCCACGTCGGTCTCTGTGCTGACAGCTCAGAGCCTGGAGCCTGCTTCAGATTCTGTGTCTCCCTCTCCCTCTGCTCCCCTCATCTCAAAATAATAAATAATAATTTTAAAAAATTTCTTATACCTCCTTGAGATATCGGTGCCCAGGCACTCCTGTCTAGGTGCTGCAGGGACCCAGGGAGATGCCACATTGCAGAGAGGAAAGCCTTTCTCTCTGGGCCACCTCATGACTTTGACCCTTTCTTTGTGAGCAACCTGGGAGAGGAATGTCCATTTGGAAACTACATCTGCCATCAGTAGAGGCTGTCACAGTGCCTAGCAGAGCAGCACTTAGTGGTAGGCATCAGAGGCAGGGCTGAGGTACTTTTAGATATGTAGATCTTCACTGTCCTGACCAGGTGACATTTCTAGAAGGTCAGACATAGAAGAAGAGCTTGGTGGGTGCCTTGAAATGCTGAGACAGCTGTTCCTGAGCACACCTGAGACAATGTTGAGGGAAACTCTGAGTCTTTGTAGCTTGGAGAAGAAAGAGTAGCAGCCTACATAGCAAAGATGATCTATAGTTATGGCTCAATGTGCCTTTACAAAGTCTGGGCAGGCTAAGAATCATGGGGACACACAAAGCGTAGTAGCCTTTAACTCAGGAAGGCTTTCTCCACCTTGGCACTGTTGGCATTTTCGGCCAAATAATCCTTTGTCATGGGGGCTGTCACACGCACTGTAGCCTCTACCCACTAGATGCCAGAAGTACCCCTGCCAACTTGTGACACCCAAAAACCTCTCCAGACTGCAGATGTCCTGTGGGGGATAAAACTGCCACCCACTGAGAACCACTGACTAAGGGTGACTATAAGAATTTAAGATGTGGTGTGTTAGCTGCCCAGCCCCAGGTTTGGCACGTGGCATGGGCTCAGCAAACACCGAGTTCTTCTGCCTTTCTGTCACTGGCACCAGACCTCTGGCTCTGGTCTGTTGGGTGGGAAGACAGGTCTTTCCCCCTGGGGTGTATAGATCACAAGTAGCTAGGGTGGTGGCAGTTCTAATGCCTCTTTGATGTGTGACCTTGGGCAGTCTCTCTGGTAACCTGAGCTTGCCTAACAGTGACATGAGGGGCTGGGACCTGGTGGCTTTTAAATACCATGTCCGGGATGACATTTCTCAGTTCTCAAGAGTGTGCAGCCTAGGGCTGGGAGAAGGGAAACTGTCAAGAGCATCTCATGAGGAAAAATGAAAGCTCCATTCTTTGTGAGCAGAAGCAAAATGATGACCAGGAGGGCGGTGCTACACGGGCCGAATATCTGAAGGATGGACACATAAAGGGGAGTGTGCTCAGGCTTCAGCACAATGCAAGTGAAGAATGGAATAAAGGCAGGAGCTACTATCAAAGTGGACATAAGGACATTTGGCTAAATACGGGCCAAGGGTAACCCAGGAGAAGGGAGCTATTGTGTACAGGCCAGATACTGGTGTGGTAGACAGAGTTCTAGAATGGGCCCAAGAGTCCCAGCGCATGAGTATACAACTCTTCTTCCAAAACACTTCTCTCAAACACTGGTCCAGGTACTGCTGGGAAAAGATTTTGCAGATGCAATTAAGGTCCCAAATTAGTTGACCTTAAATTAGAAAGACTGTTCTGGTGGCCTGACCTAATTACCTGAGCCCTTTCAATCTGGATCTAGAGGTCAGAGACAGAGGTCATAGATAAAAAGTGCAAGAGAGGCTTGATGGAGGTAGATGGAGAACTCAGATGGTGGGGTATTTGGGAGTTTCCAGGAGCCGACTACAGCGTTTGGCTAGTAGTCAACTAAGAAATGGGGACCTCAGTCCTGTAACCATAAGGAACCAGCTTCCAAGCATGAATGGGCAGGGAAGAAGTTCTGCAAAGCTTCTAGATGGGAACTCAGCTTGGTGGATTTCAGCCTTTGAGACCCTAACAGAGAGCCATGTTTGGGTCCCTGATCTGCAGACTGGGAGATGATCAGTGGGTGTTGTTTCCAAGCACTGAGCCATGGAAAATTGATAGGTTATGAGGACTTCTGACGTGTCCCCTGGGCAGAGGCACCATGGAAGATTTATTCACCATAGAGTTAGCCACATCCCTATACCAGTGGCTCTGGTAGAGCTCTCTTTGGAGCAATCTTTCTTTCCCATGATGAGTGGCCAGTGACAGCTAAGAAGCTGCAGAAGCAGAGGTCAGGAAAAAGGAAGGGGCAAATTCCCCATGATTTTGACTTCAGGAGAAATGGCAAAAAAAAGTTGCTGACTTGAGGTTCAACCAAATAAAGCTAGAGTTTTTTTTTCTCCCATCACTGTTTACAGACATCACCTAGTCTGAGCTCAGAGTAAGCTCTGTCCTTTCTTAACAGAACTATGGACTGAATAATCCTTGGGGCTGGTAGGGAGAATAATAGGAGATGTGTTCTTTCTTTCTTTTTTTTTTAACACTTATTTATTTTTGAGAGAGAGACAGATCATGAGCGCATGAGCGGGGTAGGGGCAGAGAGAGAGGGAGAGAGAATCCAAAGCAGTTCCAGGCTCTAAGCTGTCATCACAGAGCCCATTTGGGGCTTGAACTCATGAACCACGAGATCAAAACCTGAGCCAAAGTGGGATGCTCAACCAACTGAGCCACCCAAGTGCCCTGGAGATGTGTTATTTCTTAAAGTAAGTTGGTGACAGATCAGATGTTCACCCCCTTGTGAAGCAAAATGAGGCATAACGCAAGATACGCCATGTATGTTTGTGCATAAATGAAGTGTGCGTGTGAGTGTGTGTCTCTGCAGACACAACAGTCAAGCCACAGAGTATTGTGATGTGACATGTGGAACTCATGGAGTCATGGCCCATGCTGGTGACATGTGCAGGTACATCCATGTGTGAGAGTGTGTGATGGGCAGTGGAGGAGGGTTGCTGTCATGGGCAGTGCGTGTGTGTGGAACTATAACCCTGGTGTGCATGTGATGGGATGTGCAGTGGAGCACAGTAGTGAAGGAAGTACATGTGTGGTTATTTGTTTGCAGGAGTGATCGGATGGGGATGGTTAGAGGGTGATGACATGGAGTGGGTAAGGAAAATACACTTGTGCACCACTCTATGGGGGGCATATTTGTTGATTATTCACAGTAGAGGGTCTGAGGTGTGATGCATATGAGTGGTGGGTGTGGGCTCGTGGATCCTGCTTAATGATTCTTATCTCTGCGACATTACTTTGTTTAAATTGTCTTTTTTCACTTGTGACTATCTTATTTGTCTATCTTATCTATGTAATCTATATTATTTATATAACTGATTTGGTATCTCTCCACTGGAACATGTGCACCAGGAGGGCAGAGCCATGTCTATCTAATTCGCTGATGTAACACTGAGTCTTCAGAATGGTACATGGTGTAGGTAAATAAATGAATGTGGGGGGAAACATGATAGTGGGGTGTCTGTGCCCCTGAGTGTATATAATATGGTCTCAGGGAATTTCCTAGAATATGAAAATGAGATCTATGAGTTAGTGAAGAGGTGAAATGAGGTGTGCAGAGGTGAGAGGCGTTGTGCATGAATGTGCTGCACGTGCGCATGAGCATGCCCTGGAAGCGTGTATATGTACTTTAGGATGTGTCTGAGGGCGATGTGCAGGGAGAAGGTGTGGGATGTATTTATGTTTGTGTGAATGTCATTTGCCATTTCCGTTGACTCACTGGGGTGTATCTTGTCAGGCGCTGACTCCTCTAGGTTCCAAGGACCTGACTCTGTATTATGTCTTCCTAATGAGGAATCTGTCTCCACATCTGGGTCTCAGGAGCCGTAATTGTCCAGTAGGCACAGGTGGCACAGGTGGGGTTATGGGAAGATAGAATTCTGTCTTCTTAAGTGGTCCTTCATATGAGAAGCAGGACTGCCTGAATGCCTGTAAGATGTGACTATAAAATATGAGAGCCTAAAGTCTAGGTGGCTTTGCTTGTGTTGTAGCAGTCATGTGCTGAGTCTATGGGTGTGGTGTGGTGTGTGTGTGTGTGTGTGTGTGTGTGTGTGTGTGTGTGTGTGTGTGTATGTTCTCTCAAAGATCCAAGGCTTTATCTCTCAGGTCCTGGTGACATTTTCTAAGATCTGAACAATTAAATTCTGAAGGTATAAGTGTCCTTGCAAGTTGAGTTCCTTGTTCTTGAACTAAAGAGGCTCATTTTTCTCTAGTTATTTCTTAAGACCTATCCTTTTCCTTGTCTCTTATAGTTTTGCTGATAAGAGCTCTAAGTGTCTGCTAAGTCTTTTGTCCAGCTTTAGAATCACCTTCCTCCTTGTGTAAATGACCTCAAAACTCTCCAGCCCAATATATCTTGAGTTCCATCCATTTTCACTTTTTGGGGAAAAAAATGTTCTGAGCACTTTGGAGCTTCTAGGTGTATGATCCATCTTTCTTTTTCCTTCTTCCTTGATATAGCTGGAGGGTGGATGATTAACTATAAAAAACTACCTTAGACTTTCAAGGGTAGTATAATGCTCAAATTGGCTACCTGAGTAATTTGAAAAAAATATTTTTTCCTGGAAATCTTTGATTACATAGTTTGACCTGAAATTTACTAGGTGCCAGGCACTGTAAAAGTTACCTTTCCTGTCCTCACTTTTAAACCTACTGTGTAAAAAACATTGTCCTTGAACCTGACAATGGGAAATGAAAGGGCATAAATCTTATCTCCACTATGAGTACCTCATCTAGTGCATACCAGATGGTGCCAGGCTCTGTAACCTGGGGTGCAGAGGTGGGAAACAAATACAGATCCCCATCTCTGACCTCCAGAAGCTCATGGTCCAGCAGGAGAGGCAAGGTGTAGCACAGATGGCAACAGCCAAGTCTGTGTTGGGTGGACAGTGGTCATAAAAGGGTTAAAAGAAGATGCTGTTGGGGCTGAACCTGAGAGGATGGGGCAGGACTGTTCCAAGAGGCTAAGTGGTTACAGAAAGGGACGAGGTCCTCAGCCATGCTCTCTGACTTAGACATCACACGTGTTCTAACCTCCAGGGATTTGCTGATACATTTCTATTATTAGAAATGTCCATCCCATCTTCCCTTACTTATCCAAATTTTACCTCCTCTGCAAGGACCATGTCTAATGTTAGGTTCTCCATGAAGCCTTCCCCAAATGCTGGGACCCATCCTCTCTGTCTCTTCTCTGAGCTCTCCAATCCAGAACGTCATACTCAGTATTATTATTATTATTATTATTATTATTATTATTATTATTATTATTATTATTTTGGCAACGGTCTTGTTTCTCTACTAGGGAAGAAAACAATGAGGACAGGAGGCCCAGGTCTTTAGAACTCTACCCTGGTAAGGCTAGGCAGAGTCTAGAGAGCCAGACAGTGCAGTGTTTAGGAGTGCATTCTTGGAAGCCAGACCATGAGAATTGAGATGAGGAGGATCCTGGTGCTTTACTAAATGTGTCACTTTCAGAAAGTTATGAAATTTCCTGTGCCTTCATTTCCTTATCTGTAAAATGGGAATGATCAAGTAGACTTGTTGCGAGAATTAAATACGTTTATAAGCATAAGGCCTTTAGAACAGTGCCTGCTAAGTGGTAAGCACTAAATAAATGTTGCTTGTTATTATTTTATAGTCTGATTCAACCAGCCTCTCTGCTATTTTATAGATGAATAGGCACAAAGGGGGAAGGGACTTTTCCAAGGTCACTTAAATGGTCACAGCTGATGAGTGGCAGAGCTGAGACAGAACTTATGCATCCTAGACATCACAGATCCCAGGTCAACCTTGAACTCACAGCTCCCAACGTGTTTGTCGAGTAACAGATTGACCACTGAGCCCAGCCAGACATTCCAGAAGAACGGGCTGGATGTGAGAAGAAAACAGGGGATCTGATCCAAATCCTGGTGGTCTGAGCTCTCCCTCCATTGAAACGCTAGCCCAGCCTTCAAGGAAGACATTCCTTGTGCACTGGAAGAAAGGAAGAGTCAGGGTAGTTTGAAATGAATCCTCTCTGATTGGGTTTAAAAGCCCCACCTTCTTCTCCCTCTCCATCTTCTGTTACATCCTGGAGGCAACTTGGCTTTTGCCACTTTAAGAGGTAGCTCCATTTAAAAGCCATTAGTTTTTTAATTGCAGAGATTGCACTCCCGCTGCCTGGCTGCAGGCTCTCACTTTGTACCAGGTACCCCAGAACTCATGCGCCAGGACGCCAGCCGTGTCCTGATGCCTCGCAGAGCAGAGCTGGCCCGAGCTCTCCCTAACCCAGCCCAGGCCCTTTTCTCACCTAAAGGTTCTCCCCCTGTTCAGTTACCCAGATGTGTAGCTGCGGAAGCAGAAGCGAGCCTGCAGTCTGTTCCCTTCTCGACCACAAACTTTCTGTGTGAGCTCTGGCAAGTTCATGTGGTTCTTGGGGCTTCAGTCTCTTTGTGACCATGAGCGACATTTACTGGATGTCTGCAATGCTTTCAGTTAGGTCCATCCTAATGCATCGAAGAACCCAGCCGAGAAAGTTTTATTATCCATTTCCCATGCGAGGAAGCAGGCTCAGAGAAGGGAAGTGACTTGTCTAAGGCCACCGCATAGGTGACTCAGAGAAGCTCAGACTCAGAGCAGTGTGGCAGGAGGGAAGAGCTAGAAATACCGTGGCATGAATCCAGATTCTTCTGACACTGATGGGGTATCCTGGAGCAAATCCCTTCTTTTCATATAAAAAAGAATTTTATATTTGATATTCTGTGCTGGACTCATGCCAGATGTGCCTACACATCTGACTTGTCATCAGAAGCTTCATAAAACAGATTCTTAATCCATAATCCAGGCCTGAAGACTCACAGATCTCTGTGGATAGGACCGGGATTCTGAGGTTGAGCGAGCTCATGTCTGACACATGGAAGGATGTGCGAACTACTGCCAGTTTTCTTGGATTTGAGGAAACCATGCCTGTGTTAATCAAGTGCAGCAGAGAAGAGCAGTAGCAAACAAATCCCAAATTTTGTTGCATGACTTAACACAAGTGTATTCTCCGTTCCTGCAATGTCTGGTGTCAATGTGGGTGCCTCTCCACAGCATCTGTCTTCTGCATAGTGGCTCCCATCCCTGGCTGTCTTGACCTGGGGTACCATCATGATAAAGTATGCTTCTAGAATGCTCCCTGGCAGGCAAGATAGCCCTGGCCATGGCTACTTCCACCCCAAAGTGAGACACACCACTTTGCCTTATATTTCATAGTTCCAAATAAGCCCTGCTTGCTAGAAATAATGTCAAGGAGGCAAATAAAGGCAGTCATCCCCATGTGTTCCATAGTGGCAAACACTGATAAACAACAGAAATGTCTATTACCATGACCTGATGGAGCTGCTCAGATAATGCTTTCATCTTCACCTGGTTGCACAGATAGGGGATAAGAAGGAAGGTCAAGGGTCCAGGACTGATTCATGGGAGTGGTAATAGCCACTCATTCATTTGTTTATTCATTCCTTCCTTCTTTCTATAAACACTCTCTGAGCTCCTGCTATGTGTTTGACACTGGAGCAGGGAACAAAGAAACAAAGACGAGTCACCTACAGGCCACTACACTTAAAGCTTGTTCAGTCAACTGCGGCAAGCAGACATGTAAACGGATAGTGAAAATAAACAGCCACAAATACCAATTGAAGATAAGAGCAGAAAGGATTTTCCAGATGGGGGAACAGTATGTGTGAAGTCATGGAAACAGGAAACAGTGTCTGTGACATTTTTGTATGGCTAGGGCCTTGGGTAAGAGAAAGCAAAGGTTGCATAGAGAAGTCTGGGTAGGGCTGTAAAAATAAAGGTCAGGGGAGTGGAAACACAGGGGTAACAGTGAGAGACCTCAGAGACCCCATACCTTTTCATTGCTTTCTTTGTGTCCTTTTATTGTGGTGGAAAACACTTTGGCTTGGGATAGACCAAGTTTAGAAAAACAGCTCTGCCAATTACTGAGGGACTTTGGGTAGAGCACCAGACATCCATGGACTTCAGTTACACCCACTGGTAAAGTAGGTATCTGTACATCCATGGAGGAGGGCTCCCACTCAGATCTCTCTTCAGAAGAGAACCCACTTTGAGGGGAGGAGTTAGCTGACAGGTCCAGTTGTCACATCTTCGGGACCTGTGGCAGAACTTATGTTGGGTTGCAAGGATTGAGTATGCGAGAGGACTATTGTCAGGCACGCCTGCCTGCTGTGAAACTCCTCTGACCATCCATCTTTGCTCCACAGCTTCCACAGTCTTGCAGACACTTGCTCAGAGCTACGCCTTAGCACTAGAGGCTCTTCCTACCCAGACTTCCACCCTCCCTGCCTTCACAGATACCAGACCCGCATCTTGGTCTGAGACCCTCCTTATCTTCCGTATGCATTTATCTCAATGAATGCCCTGTGCTTCTTTTAATTTTTAATTTTTTTAAATTGTATTTTAAAGAGAGGGAGAGCATCTGTGTATGAGGGAGAGGAGTAGAGGAAGAGAGAGAGAGAAAGAGAGAGAATCTTAAGTAGGTTCCACACTCAGTGCAGGCCTCAATCCCATGACTGTGAGATCATGACCTGAGCCTAAATCAAGAGGCAAGACACTCAACCAACTGAGCCACCCAGGTGCCCTGAGTGCCTTGGGCTTCTAATTCCATCTTGGCTGCTGCTTCCCAGGGAAATCTAACTGACATGGTATTATGCCAATATTGTGAGTTTGAAAGAATTAATTGTACACAATAAAAGGTGTACAATGACTAGACAACATGTACCACTCTATTTTTTCATGAGCTCACTTTGCCTTGTATCTTAGAGGAACACATTGTGGTAAAAGGGCACTAGACTTGGAATCCTTTGATATTGGTTTCAAATTCTGGCTTTATCAGTTTTTAGCTGTGTTATATTATGCAAAAAGTTACCCTTTATGAGCCTTAGTTTCCTTATGATTAAAAAATAGATAGCATCTACCTTCAATAGCAGTTCTGAGTAATTAAATAAGAAGGCCCATATTAAAGTGGAAGGTCAAATATGATTGTTGACCATCCCTCTGAACTCTTTTTCTTTTAAAAATGTCCATCCAACTCTCTTTCTCCATCTCCTCATTGTGCCTCTTTCTTTTCTACTTGAAGGTCACATGTCCCTTGGTGGCCAGAAGGGTTTGCACTCATCTGTGATCTTCATATGGTCAAACTTCATGTCTGACTGAAATTTTCTCAGAAGTTGGGTTGGACTTGGGGCCTGGGCAGGGTCCCCAAACAGAACAAGTGAGGTTCATTAAAGAATTGTGCACCTGACTTGGCACCTCCACTGTGCTAAGCTGGGGATTGGGAAACTGACATGAAGGGGACATGGTTCAGCCTTCAAGTTAGTTAAAGTCAAGGAGAAGAGCTTGACCATCCCCAATGATACTGGCATCCTTTCTGTCCTTCACATCTTCCTCATGTCTTCACACTTCCCTCTCCTTTTCTTTTTTAATTCTTGAATGATTGACTCCTTTCCCCATCGCATCTCAGTTCATAGGTCATCTCCTAGGCAGACCTTCCCTGATCATCAAGTCCCAGATAACCTTGGTCAGACCATGGTATTCATTTTCCATATAACATTTATTGGGCATTTTGGGAAGATCTCACACATTTATCTATTTTTTACTTTTTCTCTTTATGGCGGTCACCATCCCTCTACACTTTCCAGAAGAACATAAGCTCCTTGAGGACAAGGATCCTGTATGTCTTTCTCACCTCAGTATGTAATCTTGGAGCCAAAGAGTGCTAGTACCTCAATAATATTTATTGCATGAATCAATGTATTAAAGAATTCCTCTTTATCAAGCAACATTAACTCATGATTATATCAAGGTTATTTTTTTCCCAGTAGGAAAATGCATCATACATGTTCCCATTATGTGGGAAGAACTGGACTTAATGAGGGCAACTTTATTACAGCTTAGCTCTTTCTTCTACTGGCCTCCAAGCCTGCTCTGTGGGGTAGTTCTTACTCTAACCCTGCAGGAAATCTTGTGCAGGTGCCATTGCTTTTTGAGTTCATTTCATTCTCAAGAGTAATTTCTTTTTGGCCATTGAACTATCAGATCCAATCTACTGCTTTAGGTTAAGCCTTGAAAAGATGCCAACATGTGATAATTTTTTTATCTATGTGAATGACAGTTTCACATGGTTCAAACTAATAATGCAGTGTAGAGCCAAACATGATTCAAAGTTGAAGTCATCCCCTACTCAGCTTGCAAACTGGCCCCCAGTGAAGATAGAGGGTATGCTTGGATTCTTGTCTTTCTCTTGACATCCTTCTACTCCCCTGGTAACCTGCTGCTTCTGCTACCTTTAGGGTCAGTCCAGGTGAAGATGGGCTTGGGGAGGGGAGCATAGTTTTATGCAGCTGATTGCATAAAGCTGGTGTTGGGGGTCTAAGCTTTCTTAGACGTCTTATGTGTGTTTTTCTTGGGATCTTCCAGCAGGGCAATTCTTTTACTGAGATCAGTGTGTTCTCTGGGGGACAACCTTGGGTTTCTGGTCAGCCCTCAGTCTTCTGAGAGTTCATCCTCTCATTGGGTGCCTTCAGGACATGTCCCCTGGACAGAATCCTCTTGAGATGCTTTAGGCAAGCTCTCTGAGTTGTGGCCAATATCTGGTACAAGAAAATCCACAGCTGTATCCCACCACCAGCAAATGGATGGCTTTTATGTGCTCAAATCCTACTCACAGTTGGCTCATCAGCTGCTCACACTAACCTAACGTTTCCTCAGGGACACAGGCCAGGTTCTCTGTGTGGTCCTATTAACCATATCTCATCTAATTTAATGTCCAGAGGTGCAGCCCTTGACATTTCCACCTTGAGGGGAAAGAAGAAGAGAGAACCTACAGCACTCCATCAGCCCTCTTCAAAGGGCTCTATTCTCTAAATACCTCTAATCTGACATTTTTACAGGCTGGAGGTAAGTGATCTCAGTGGCAGAACCTGTTTTATCACATCCTTTCGAGGTCCTGTGTAGGAGGTAAGGCATATTATTTTAGGATATGGGGGTACCCTCACACATTATGCATTCTAGACCTCTGAGGCCTCTGTTGAAACTCTGAGACAACAAGGAGGGCTACATTTGACTTGAGCTTTATTTATACACAGTTGTTGATCAGATCCCACCTTGCCAGTCATTCTATTTCAGACATGACAGCAGAACACAGGCAATTCTGCAAAGTACAGCTGCTTCTGCATCTATTAGATGAAGATTCAGGAAACAACTTGGCTCCTGGTTAGAAGGTTTTGATTAGCTTGGCCTTTGAATAAAATGGATTACAAGAGCACCGTGTGATCACTACTGCGAGGAGGACCTTCAAAGTCAGTTTTCTGCTAGGAAAGTTCACACAGAAGAATACTGACTAACTGACCAACCACTCACGGGGCTGAATCACTTAAACATGGTAGCCACCAACTGAGTTTGACAAAGATCAAACCTTATATCTACTTTTTCCTAAATGGTATCATACAAAAGAATCCAGACCTCATGAGGAACAATGAAAAGCACAGTAAAGTTCTAGAGTTATTGACTTTTCCACCAACACATAGACGATGTGGTGTGATTGCTTAGGGACCAGACTTGGGTGTCACACAAACCCATGTATGAATTTGTGCTTCCCCACTTACTGAGTGCCATTGGTCAAATTTTATGTATCTGGAAACCCTAAGTTATAGGGTTTATGTGAACATTAAACAAAATAAGTTTCTAGCTCTGTGCTTTGAAAATATTAAATACTTAATACCTATTAACTACTATTACCAAAATAGTTATTATTGCCAACTTGGTAATTGTGGACCCAAGAGTCAAACTACTTGGCTTTGAATCTCAACTCAGCTGTTTAGCAACTACATGGCTTTGTCCAAAAAAATGTGGTATTAATAAAACGTATCCCATAGGGCTGTGAAAAAACACTAGCCTGAATTAAGAAATATAGAACACAGAATAACACCTGGAATGCAGAAGAATCCCAGCAACTGTTAACTTTTACTATTGTTAGTAAGGCCCTCTTTGTTGTCCTTGTCCCCAGGAAATCCATAGATTGGAAATTTTGGTCTATTCAACCATGTAAGTAATGCTTAATTTCTTTACTCCCCTACCATTTCATTAAAATGGATCAGAGACATTCATGACTGCAAATTAGGATTTCTGATTAGGAGTGGGGGTGGGGAGGAGGCAGCTGTGTGATCAGACTAATTTCAGTCAAAAGCAAAACCTTGGCATTTTTGTTGACAATGAAGGATTATCCCTCCAATTGCCTTTTTGAAAATTTTAAAACAACACTAAACTTCCAAAAATTTTACAAACACGTACAGATATTTTATTTTCTAAACCATTTGAGCATAAGTTGGCAAACTGATGTCCAGTTTACCTCAATACTTTAATGCATCTATCCTGCACATAGCGACATTCTCCTACTGAAGCACAACACATCCGAAGGCACCTATGTGGCTCCTTCAGTTAAGCGTCTGACTTTGGCCTAGGTCATGATCTCACAGTTCACAAGCTCCAACCCCATGTTGGGTTCTGGGCTGACAGCTCAGAACCTGGAGCCTGCTTCAGATTCTGTGTCTCCTGCTCTCTCTGCCCCTCCCTCGCTTGTACTCTCTCTTTCTCTCTCTCAAAACAATAAATTAACATTTAAAAAAAAGAACCACAACACATCCCTCTAATCAGGTAATCAGCATTAATACATTACCCCCATCCACTCAGGTTTCTCCAGCTGTCCCAGTAATTTTTCTGGTAGTGAAAGGACTCTGTTACTAATCATGTAGTGAACCTACTTTTGTGTCCTTCAGCTGTTCCCAGTGTTTCATTGACTTCCCATGACCTTGACACTTTTGAACAGTGCAGGTCTTTTATTTTGTAGAGAACCTCTCTATTTTGTTTTATATTATATTTCCTTACAATTAGAGTACTGGTGTGCATCCTTGGCAGAAATATGGTAGAAGTGATGCTGTGTTTTTTTCAATCCATCCCACCAGGCAGTGGATGAGTCAGTCCATTTGCTTCCTTTGATTTCCTGATTAAAGCCGGTGTCTGCCCCAATGAAAACTCACTCCTTTTTGTCACTAGTATTTTGTGGGCAAGTACTTTATGATTTAAATATATCATTGTCATTAAACTTGACAATGGACAATGGATTCATGGTTTCCTATTTTGTTCAGTGTGTAATAATCTATTACTCTTATCACTTATTTGGTCATTTGGGTTATCCCCAATTTGGCCAACAGTGTTCCATTCAAGCTAGGTTTGTGTCCCTTTAATAAGCTCCTATTATTGCTCTCTGTCACAAAGTGTTCCCCTCCCATCTTGTAATCTCATCCCTGCCCCACTCCTGAAATTAGCTAGTTCCCAGCAAAGTCCAGTTTCTTTAAGTGGAGAATGATATTAAGAAACCAAGATATGAGCTGTATGTGTGCTCACTGCTATTGGGGTGACACTGCTCCCAGATCTTCTGAGTGGAAAGAGTCAGGGAATGTATGTGCGTATATTCATGCATTTACATTTCTATCAATATTAAAAACCATAAATTTGCTCCACCTATAATCCAACTCTATGATTTCCTTTCTAATTTTCTTTCCACATTTGTATCTCCCTTCTCCAAATGTTTCCCACTGTCCTTACTTTATTTACTCATATTTGGTCAATTTCTCCTACACAGCTAATCTCCTGTCCCCACCGCCTCTCCCAGAGCAGATGGCCCCCTCATTCCATTTGAATTCCAGCACCCCCTGTGGGGCCACCACAGTGTATGGACACCCGCCTTACCTTGCTGGGTCTTGGATACCCCTGCCCTGAGCTGCCCACACACAGGGGCTTACTCTTAAGGATCATGCTTGCAGCTTGGCACCATTCCCCACCAAGCACCCCCTCCTCACTTTGCTCATGCTCTGACTCTCTGCTGTAAGCTAGTCCTGCCACCCGACCCCACATGACACTCCCCATGGACTGTCCTCTCTGAGGATACACTCTTCATCTTGCTAAGGTTCTGACTTCCTAGGCCAGGCAGCTGTCCCTCCCTGCCTGAATAGATACACTTCTCACCCCATTTGGGCCCTGACGGCTGCTCCACTTTGTGGATGGCCCTCCTTAGCACACTTGGGATGGCCCTCCCTGACATGGACAACCTTTCCAAGTGCTCCAGGCCCTGACACTTCACATCAGGCTGCTCCTTTGAATGGCCAGCCTCAGATTATTCTGCTTGGGCAGCTCTCCCATAAAGCCTCCCTCCCTCCCTGACCTCGCCCCCACCTACCACCACTCCAAAGCACTGCACTCTCTCCCCTGCAGGTGCTAATGCCTACCCTCTTCTGTCCCACCTAATTGACTTAGGACTGAATTATTCAGCAAAGACAGAAAAAGCAAGGGGAGGAGAGGGAAGAAGAATGAAAAATGATTTGAGGAAAAAATTGTTTTTTAAGGATCAAACCCAGTGTTTCACAAATAGGTGCATAAATTGATAACAATGCTAGATCCTCTAATACTTTCAAGAAATATCACTTAAAAGAAATTTATAGACTTAAAAAAAGTTATTTCAAACTATTTTCATTCTGGTAACGTTTTCAAATATGTAAAATGACCTAAGTCTCGTGTTTCATCTTTCAAATGGGATTAATATCATACCCCCAACCAATGTTGTAGGGATCAAATGAGATGATAAATGTGAAGTCCCTATTCAAAATTTAAAGTGCCATTTAACAGGAAAGACTAAAAGGCCCAAGATAGTGTCTCCATTTTCCACACACACGGAAATGGCTCTATTCCAGTAACTGTCATTACTGCTCTCGAAGTAGAAAAGTCCAGCACACAATCCATCCTTTTTCTTTTCCTATCTTCCCAAAGATGTGGCAGAGTCAAGGTCACAGCATTTTCCCATTGAGGAGGAAGAGTTGCAAAGAGGATGCTGGCCTGAGCTGCCTCATTCCATTTATTTAATGAGAACCATGATTTTGACGGGTATCACTCTCAAGGAAATGAAAAGATAAGATAGCTCACCTGTCCTTCTCTTTCTTCCTTCCACAAGTCAGTGATGATATGGCCTCACCTCTCACTTTCTTTCTCTTTTGGATGCTCTCATTTCTTCCAAGAGACAGAATATGGGCCACCGATTTAATTTTAGACCAAGAGGTCTGTGGGCAGCCTTAGCAAGCTTGGCTCTCCACCATGAGGTAAATGTTCTTTCCCCCTCCCCCGCCAACCCTTTACCTGTGGGTTCATTGAAACAAGTCGGAAATATATTTGAACAATGGGAGGAAATAGACATCCTAGGCCTTCAGCTTGATTGGTTCAAGGTTATATTAAAAGCAAACAAGTAGGGGTGCCTGTGTGGCTCAGTCGGTTAAGCATCTGACTTCAGCTCAGGTCATGATCTCATGGTTCATGGGTTCGAGCCTTGCATTGGGCTCTGTGCTGACAACTCAGAGCACGTGCTCTTGCTCCCTCTCTCTCTCTCTCTCTCTCTCAAAAATAAATAAACATTAAAAATTTTTTTTTTAAAAGAAAGCTAATAAGTAGAGGAGAAAAAGAAATCCTACATGTGGCTGAGTATTGCTTATTAGAGTTTAACTCTAAGTTCCCTACTTTGTTCTTCTGTTTTTGTCTACGTTGTTCTCTGAAGACCTAAGGGAAGGAGATGTGGCTTGACCAAACTAGGCCTTAGATACTCTCATATTCTTTTCATTTACTCCAGTAACTACATGCCAAGCTTCTATGTGCTAGGCTGATATATAATGGTAAGCTTGTGAGATATGGGTCTTCTCTGAAACGTAGAGTCAAATAGGAAACCATATATATAATTACAAATCACATCACTTGAAGATATGACATTTAAATTAGATAGAAACTAGCCAGGTAGAGTTCAAACAGCATGTATGAGGCAGAAACAATAGCAGGTATAAGTGTCCTGGAGCAAAAAGGAATTGGATAGGTTCGAGGGACAAATAGGAGGCTCCATTGCTTAGAAAGCAGTGAGCAAGGCGGAAATAGAAGCATGAAATAAGGTGGAGTAATAGGCAGCTGCCAGATCATCATGCCGGTCTTGTAGGCTGCTAAGAATTTCAGGCCTTATCCTAAATAAATGAGAACCATTGAAAGATCTAAGCAGAGGAGTGGCATAATTTACTTTAAAGATATTCTTGCTACTTTGTAGAAAATGAGTTGAAAAGGAGCAAGATTAAAAGGCAATAGGCCATTAAAGAGCTCTTGCGGTCATCCAGGTGTGAAATGATGCCAGCCTCGGTGAGGGTAAGTGCAGAAACGCTCCCATCCTTCACCCTCAGCAGCCTCAGGCCAGGATGAAGGTGGTGGGCCTGTAAGAGATTTAAAGACATGACTTCAGGCTCATTAGATCAATCTTCTAACTTTTGGTCAAACCAGCCACAGTAAAATATGATTTTTCCCTCATTCAAGAATGAAACTCATTATCTCCTGTAATAGTTGGGGATATTCACCGGTTCATCATCCTACATATTACAGAGGGTGTCTGAGGCAGATGGCCTCTGAGATGGCCCACCACAAGCCAGGCTTCTTGATATTCACACCCTTGCGTCGTCTGCAATCCCTAACAGTTGAGTGTGAACTGAACTCACTAATTCTTGTCTAATGAGCAGAAGGATCATGTGTTATGTCCGATGATGCTCACTATGAGGAAGGCCAGCTGCCCTGTTGTGAGCTGCTCTATGAAAGGCCATATGGCACCGAATTAATGTCTCTAGCCAGTAGCCAGTGAGAACCTGATGTCCACCAGGAGCGACATGAACACACGAGGGACGTTGGAAACAGATCCTCCCTCTGTCAAGCCTTAACTGTGGCTCCAGCTAACACCTCGACTGCAGCCTTGTGAGGGACATGGAGCCAGAGGCACCCAGCTAAGGTGACCTAGAGACCTTCACCACAGGAACTGGGACATAGCATGTGTTTGTTGTTTTAAACTGAAATTTCTGGGGCAAATTTTTTGTGCAGCGATGAATACCTGATACAGCCACATTATGAAATGCCTCGTGTACTTGTAAATTGCCTCTAAAAACAATCTTGGTGTTGGAGCCCCTGGGTTGCTCAGTTGATTAAGCATGCAACTCCTGATTTTGGCCCTGGCCATGATCTCATTGTTCATAGGATCAAGCCCTGCACTAGGTTCTGCACTGAAAGCATAGAGACTGCTTGGGATTCTGTCTCTCTGCCTCTTCTCCATTCTCTCTCTCTCTCTCTTTCTCTCTGTCTCTCTCTCAAAATAAACAAACATAAAAAAAACCCAATCTTGGTGTTTGTATGTCAGTCTTATACAGCCACATGAATGAGTCCATTCCTCTTAAGCCACAGAGGCAAAACGTTCCTGTAGACTTGGGTTTTGGATTCAGAGGAACCCTGGATATCAATGTCCAGCCCTCTCAGATGTGAGTAAGTGGAGATTCAGAGAGGAGGTAGATCTGTCAGCTCACTGATTTTACTGTACAGATAATGTATTTGGTCTTGTAACTTCTAGGTTGATTTAGCATAAGAATATTCTAGCTTTCAGGGCAATGAACCACCGTCTCTGATCAGAAGCTTCCAGGTGATATTCAGAGTATTGGCACTGTATTATTTTCCTATTACTCTTTTAAGCAATAACCACAAAGTTAGTGATTTAAAAGAGCACAAAAAAAAAAAAAGAGCACAGGTTCATTGTGTTACCGTCCTGGAGATTGGAAATCTGAAAGGAGCCTCACTGGGCTGAAATCAAGGTTTTGGCAGAGCTGAATTTGTTTCTAAAGGCTCTAGGGGAAAATGTATTTACTTGCTTTTTCCAGTTTCTAAAGGGTACCCACTCTCCTTGGCTCCTGGCCCCCTTAAATCTTCAGAGCCAACCATGGCAAGTTGGGTCTCACATTGTATCACTCTGACATGCTCTGTTCTCTGTCTCTCTTCTCCATTTAAGACTGCTTGTGATTAGATCAGGCCCACCTGGAGAATCCAGGAGAATTGGCTTATTTCAAAGTCCTCTAATCAGCAGCCTTAATTCTATTTACAACCTTAATCCTTCCCAATGTGTGGTAACATAGTTACTTATTCCAGGTATTAAGACATTTTTGGGGTGGGGATAATGTTCTGCCTACCACAGGCACCTTCCATCCACCTCCCTTGATTTTTTTTTTTTTTGTAGATGTAGAAATGTTGAAGTCATATCGTAAGTTAACAAATATAAATGCTCTTCCATCTCTTCATTGAGAGTAAAAATGTTCAACATACCTCCTCAGTATGCATTCCTGGACAAACCGTTGACTCAGTGTGTAACTGGACTTCCACTAGAGACGTTTCCAACCACAGGTCAGTGAGTGCCCAATAGACCTTTGCAACACTGAGATCAACACTTGGACACTCAAATGTGTGCTGGCATATGCGGAAACTTGGACTTTGTGCTGGCAGTGGATGGTGCCTGGTGTGAGGACGGACACATGTTCTGTCATTCCAAGGACAGGTCTTGTCTTCATTTTCTGCGGGGTCTTTGTCAATGGCAGAAGCTCATTGGGCCAGTGAAACAAAGCATAAGATGGGAAAGGTAGAAGAAATTTTTCTTGGTTCAGGTGTATAATTCATGAAGCCTGAACATTAATATTAATGATCCTGTCTACCAAAGTCAGGCAAATGAAATATGCAAAGGAAGATAAACTTGGAAGCTCAGAAACTTCAGGTCTTTCCGACTTAGTTCCCCTGAGGGTATAGCTGTAAAAATATAGCCAGATTTGTATAGCAAAGTACTGCTTGCTGAGAACCTTCCCATTTGTTAATTTGCATTATGCTCACAATAACTCTGTAAAGCAGGAGAGACAGGAGGGAGCTTCCATTTTATGGATGAGGAAAGTGAGGCTCCCACCAAAGTCACAGTTTGACAGAGGAGAGCTTGAGCTAGAATTCAGATCACCTGATACTAAGTCCTACATTCTGTCTGCAACCTTCCTCTGCTATGTTAGCTGTTAGGTGATATGATTAAGAGGACTCACAAAGCCTTTTCAATGCTAAATAAAGCAAAAACAACTACAAACAGAACAACAGCAAGATCAAGTCACTGTGCCACACACATTTTATAACCTCTCTGTCTTCTATAATCGCTGTGTCTATAAAATGGGCCAGAAGTAGGGCTCATTGCGTAAGTTTCTTGGGTGATTAAATGAAATAATGTACAAAGAAAAGCCAAATGGTGCCTGAAAATAGTAAGCATTTAGGAAATGGCAGTTATTACAAGAAACTAAGTAGCTAAATAAGGTGGTTTTCCAGGCAAAATAGCCTTTATTTACTTACTCATTCATTTGTCCATTCAACAAATATTCATTGGGTCTCTTTTTTGTTGTTGTTTTACCAGCTTTATTAACTGCTTATATTTAATGTAAACAATTTGAGGAGTTGGAACATATGCATATACTTATGAAGCCATCACCACAACCCAGGTAATATGTGACATATTCATTACCTCCAAAAACTCCTTGAGTCCCTTTTGTGTATATAAGAACACCTAACATCTTAGCATGAGTATTGTTAAGCACAGACACTACCCAGAGCTTCTGCTGCATATTATGTGGCTGTTCTGAACATTCTGGTTATAAGAATGAACGAAAGAGACAAAGACCCTTTTCCTTTCACGGAGGAGAGGGGATAGAAATTTAACTAATAAGAATAGTGATCATCTGGTAATAGATTGGAGATAATTAAGGCGGGATAAGGAGGGGTCTGAGTACCAAGAGGGCCAGGAAAATCCTCTCTGAGAAGGTGACGTTTGATCTGCACGGAGTGTGGGGCTGAGCCCTAGGCTCTGGCTCTTGGGGAAGAGTGGTCCAGCCATGGAAAGCAGCAAATTTTTAAGTTCCTAGACCAGAAATGTTTAGCAGCCCAGCACATTGGCTTGCATCTTGGGAATTTTCACAGAGGCTCAAAGTCAAGGTGCCCTGTGCTTTCACTTTCCACCACCTCCTGCTAGGATTTGCTTTCCACATCTATGCAAGGGGCCCCCAGAGAAAGGTGGAGTTTCACCTTTCACATCTTGTTTCAGGGCCCTGGCTTTTTGCCCAGAAGCTGGGTGTCTGAGTTCTTTATCAACTCCACATCCTGTCACTGCTTAGGCTCAACTGAAAAATCCCTCCTACATCCTTACCATGGCATCGTTATGTGCTAACTACCTGTTCTCTGAACTCAACAAATATTTACTAAGCATCTACGAGGTGCTGGCAGAGTGCCAAGCATGGATACAAAATTAACAACCCATCTCATCTTATTTATAGTTAGTTTCTGTAGGGCAAGGATTATGACTTTTTATGTTTATATCCCTAGCATCTAGGATTTCCTTGGCAAAAAGCATGAACTTAAGAGATATTTGGTGAATTGATCAAACTGAAATGTCGTGCACTTATTACTCTTTATTTCTCCCTACCTTTAATAAAAATAACATAAAATCCCTTCTATTTTACCTTACTGAGATTTCATAAGGCTCTTTTGTATAAATTATCCCATTGGGAATTGGGAGACCCAAAAATGGCCATTCATTTCAATTCTGTAGTTGTACTTTTAGGAAACTTACTCCAGGTAAATTAAAGGAATCTGTCAAATATGTGAGCATAAAAGTAGTCTTTCAGCATTATTTATAGTAATTGAAATTGGTTATAGTCTATATATCCAGCAATAGAGTAACAGGCATTTAAATTATGTTTCTTTCTGTATATCTGCATCTTTTCTCCTCTTCCTTTTCATTGTTACTATCATTATTATTCTTATCATCCATTCTATTTTCTTCTTTCAGAGAAAGCTGTATTACCCAGGACTCAAATGAGAGCTTGCCATTTTGAAAAATGACAACTATAGGGTTGAAGGAGAAAGCTATGTCTAGTCCATAAAAAAAAACATAAAAAGTTAGTGGTTTACTTTACTGAGATATGCACATTTTCCTTGATACTTTACCTCTGGAAATAACTTGGGGTAAGTTATTCCAGAGAAGATTTACCTAGGTTTCTGTCAACTGCCCAGGGCAGGGTCTACAAGACTAAGCCCATTTTAAACTAAACTCTTAGCCAGACCTTCAACAGATAGAGTGAATTCTGACTGCAGCAACCTGGATAATGGCTCTTTTGTGTTTGTAACTTCTCATGGGGAAATTTCCTTCTTTATTTATTGATAAGGTTTCTTAGGCAAACTTCTTTTTATTGCAATCTTCTTTGCAATTCTCCAGGACATGTTATTTCTAATTCTCCTGCACATTAACATGCGCTAATCTCTACAGTTTTATTGGAGAGATCCTACGGTAGCCATCACCTTGTCTTGGACGGACTCTGGGTTTTGTCTTCTGTCTCAAGCCTGTTGAGCTGCGAGACTTAAGTTTCACAAAGATCAGAATATATCCTTCAGGCACAAGGTATCTTTGGTGCTATCCTTACATTTCTAAGTCATTATCACAAATGTCACTTAACTTCTGGCCAGCTCAAAGAAACATTCAAAAAGATACAAAAATATTTTATCCAGCACTGACAAGAGGGTTGGGGGCTGGTATTGGTAGGAGGTGCCTGGTTTACCAGGTTGCTACAAACAGAAGTCCCTCACTCAACAGGAGAAAGAATTTGGACACAAACTCAAATTTGCCTGTCTCCAAGCACCTTTAAGCGTCATCCAATTGCATTGCTTTGGAACCATATTTACATCTAACATGAGTGTAGTGACTATTCCAATTTAATCATACTAAAATATGGGGGCTACATTGAATTCGAAGAACATATTGACTTTTCTTCATGACTCAGTTCCATAATACAACTTTGTTCTCACTCATTGCAGCTCATTCCAAAGCAGAGGAAGCCCCTCTGAGTCAGAGGCAGCAGTGCAGCAGAGAACAGGTTAAAGGGAGCGAGCAGAGGGTGCCTGGGAAGCTCCATCAGTGAAGAGTCCAACTTCACTCAGGTCATGATCTCATGGTTCATGAGTTCAAGGCCAGCATCAGGCTCTGTGCAGACAGCTCCAAAGCCTGAAGTCTGCTTGAGATTCTGTGTCTCCTTCTCTCTCTGCTCCTCTCCTACTCATGCTCTCTCTCTTTCTCAAAAATAAATAAAAACATTAAAAATTTGTTAATGAAATAAAATAGAAGGAGCAAGCAGAATATGCTCCTTGGATGGTGTCTGCCCCATGAGTGATAATAAGTGATTAACTAGTCCATCACCTGCTCTGTTCACCTCCCAGCTCTTTTCCCTCCCTAGTCAGTGTGTGGGGCGTTACTCTCAGAATCCAAGAGGGAGGCAGGTCAGGATTAATGGACTGTCACATATTTATATAAAATCTGTTTTTCCTTTTCCTCTTCAGTGAGATACTCAAGCATTATTACAAGCAATATAAAAACTACAGTAGGTAGACATTTTGCTTGCATTTTCTCAGTCTCTCTAAAGAAGGCATCAACTTTGTCCTGAGATCTTCTAAGAGAATTATCATGGCAAGAAAAAAAAAAACTAAGGAAAATTGTTCTGGATGCATATTTTATTTATACAAGAACGGACTAAAATTCTATACATCCCTGAAAGGAAAAGGAGCCTTCTAACATCTATCTATCCACCTCATTATCCATCTAACCATTCACCTATCCATCTATCCATTCACTAAGCCATCTATCTATCAATCAGTTGTGAAGTTATCCCTCTTCAACCATTTATTTTTGTTCATCCAACCTTCAATCCATTCATCCAACCACAATTCTACACATCAATATATTTCCTAACTACTCATTTATTCACACATCCATCCATTAATTTCTATTTTTACCTTACCTCTACCCATTTATCTGTGGACCTACCAATCCATCCCTTGATCCATCCATCAATCTATTCGGAAACATTTTTGAGCACCAAATGTTGAATTGGTCTGTGTATGAATACAAAGATAAGTGCCACTACCATGTAAGAATGCTATGCATTTTATATATGATCTCTTTTCATCTCAAACCCTATCAGAGAAGTATTATTACCCCTGTTCTAAGCATAAAGAAACTGAAGTTTTAGGAGATATCTAAAGTCAAAGCAAGAGGTGGATCTGGGATTCAAATCCTTGTTTATTTAATAACAAAGTTAATAGTACCTGCTATTTGGAGCCTCTTGGGTGTCAGACACTGTGCTCAAGTGTTACCATCCTCTGTCTTGTTCTAGCAACCACAGCACCTGTGATGTAGATGTTCAAGTCTCCACGTTGGAGCTGGAGAAGCTGAGAGTTGGAGAGAATATGTCACTTGCCCGAGGTCCCAGAGCTCGTAAGTAGCAGAGCCAGCATGTGGACCCATGTCTCTCTGCCACCCAAACCATGTAATTACCACAATGCCTGCTTCTCCTGCAAAATCTCACAGGAGAGATGAAATGCATGCATCCTCATTAGAATACAAGGTTGGAAAGGGCCAACCAGACAACAAAGGTCAGGTACAGGGAGAGATCATGTTTGGCTAAGCAGGATCAAGGAAGACTCCAGGAGGAGGACATGTTTAAGCTGATCCTTAGAGATAAAGTAGACTAGGATAAACCAGAGGAGGTGGCATTGAGCATTCCAGGCTTTGGGACAAGACAAAGGGTCACAGCAGCAAGAAGGCAACACACAAGACAAAGGTTGAGCAGGCCAATTAGGTTGGAGGTGGGGATCCAGGGTGCAGGACTCCATTGGTTCTGCATCTACATTTCACAGATGTTTCTGCTGCACAGCTCACAACAGCCTAAATATGGAGGTGGCAAATCAACCAATCAAAGAAGGAGAAAAAAAGGCAAGATAATATATTTATCATAAAAGGTAAGACAAAGCTGCCTCCCTCCTATTCTTGTACTATTTCCTTGTCAAGTATGAAGCCCAGGGCTTCTTGGACTAAGTAGGGGTGAGAGTAGTAAAGTTAACAGCCAGAGATGGTTCAGCAAAACGGGAGATGTTGTGGTGGAGTTAAGCCATAGAATTCACACTAGCACTGAATTCAGACTCTCAGTCCCAGTTCTGCTGCCGCCTGGCTGTGGGAAGTCAGACAAATGCCCCAGGCTCTCAGAGCCTGAGTTTCATTATCTTTCCATCAGGACAATGGTTGCCACCTCAGAGGAGTGAAGTGACAATGTGCATGTGCCTTGCACATATAGCCATCCAATCGATATTATTTGGATCCTTCAGTGTTAGGGGATGTAAAGAAAATCAAAGAAAGATGGAGGTCTGAAGAGAGGGAAGAACAAGGCCACTGGTGTGGATGGCAGAGGCAATAAGTACCTTCCTGGGCACCGTGACCTCTGTGCCATCTTACTGTTTTTCACAGTTACGCCCACACAATACCCTGCAGCTCTGACTGCATTTGGAGTTAGAATATCAAGCCTTTTTTGAGCCTTTACTGCAGCAATTAAGGGCTCATAAAGCCGTTCTTATGCCTGTGTAATAAACTGAGCTACATTTGGGGTTGCCAAAGTGAGATCGCCATGTAGGGAGCTCAGTGCTAACCACTGGAAAGGTAACACTGAAGGCAGGGGCTGGGAAGAATGCTGTGGTCATCACTCTCTCCAACTGGCAGGGAGGAGGCTCAGAAAGGGCCCTGGCAAAGGGAGGCTGGTGAAGAGCCCCACAGTGTGAGCCGAGAAACTGGTTCGGGCCTCACCAGCTCCATCAGTGACAAATTTATTTCTCTGACGTGCAATATCTGCTCTCAGAAAATGTTGGTTTTTTAACACTGTGTGACCTGATCTACCAACACAACTGAAATCTAGGGGTTCGTCTACTAACCTTCGTGTTGGCCATCCGTTGAGGGGGGATGGACACCTGCTGGCTTCTCCCCATCTTCCACTCCTAACACCACCCCAAGAAGATGCTTGTGCTGGAAGGGCTCCTCAGTAAGCCTATTCTCCTTCCCTCTCATCATTCACTCACATTTCTGCCAGGGTACTCAGTGTATATTTGTTATAAAGAGGGGATAGAGGGAGGATGGAGAGAAGTAGAGAAGAAAGGAAGGAGTAGAAGAGACGGGAGGAGAAAAGAAAAGGAAAGAAGAACAATGCATGGTCCTTTTCTCTAGATGTCATAAACACACACACACTTGCTCTCTTTCCCATGGCCGCATGGACGAGAGTGAAGAATTCTGTGACATCAGCCACATGATGTATGGAGGGCTGGGCTCCCAAGTAAATCTTTTCAAAGAGCTACCCATTTGATCCATTTGACATGTATGGAACTGCAAAGGAGTGAGAAGTAAACTTCTGTTGTGTTGAACCACTGAGATTTATTTGGGGGGTTGTTGTTAAAGCAACTAGTGTTAAATATCCTGATTAATTAAAGCATCTACAATATGCCAGTTTCTGCCCAACATATTTTGGAGAGTCATGAGATTTAAGAGGCTGTTTACCCATTGCCAATAATAAGCTACATATATTCTCTCTCTCTTCTCTTCCTCCTCCTCATTTCCCATCTCTGAGAATCTAGACTGTGTCCACCATGATCCTTCTAACTCAATAGGCATGAAAGCTGCTGTTCCCAAGAAGTCTTTTCCTCTGTAGCTGATTGTACCTACTGGTACTTGATTATATGAACAAGCTGCCTCTCAGTTTCTAGGCTTTTCAAGAGCGGCGGTTTACCTTGCAAATCAGTACCTCATCACAGTTTCCAATGCATTTTCACATATATTCTGGGTACTTGAAAGCTCCCATCAGAATGGAGAAATGCAGCCCTTCTTTCTCCAGCCAATGCTCTGACCTTACATTTGTAGGAGTTTGACAACTCACACTTTCCTTACACATCCCCCCCACCCCGCACACACACCCCAAGGAGGCAGACCTGGCAAAGATTATTGTCACCACATTACAGACAAGGAAACTGAGGCACCGTGAGCAGAGGAACTTCTCTCGTGTTACTCAGGGTGTAAGTACTGAAGCAGGTATTACCCTGCTAGTTCTATGCTCTCCATGGTCACCTGCCCTTGGTGCGTGTCCAAGCTGACCCCAATCAACCATCTGTGCTAGGTTGTTCACCCGCTGAGAGATGGCATTGGAATCTCCAAGACAACAGTCTCAACTGCCGTCAGGACACCTGTACGAAGTGGAGCAGATAACCCGGAGGGTGAAGAACACATAGCACTAGTCCTGAGAAGTCAGGCTTCTTTCTATGCAATTCTTAAGATTTCTTGGTGTGTCCTTTTTGGAGCTAAAGGCTCCGAAGGTCCATTAGAGACTTCTGCTGATGTCATAGAATGACCACCTGAATCGGCCATGGCCCAAAGGGTTGTGCTCTAGGAAGCCACCATGGAGAGGATCGCGTGGAGACGATGGCAGAAACAGTTCTCACCAAAGGGCTCATACTTCCCTGCCTCCCAGCCTCCGCTGTGGTTGTACTGGAGCCACGTGACTGGTTCCGGCTAACGGAGTGTGAGCAAAAGCGACCCTTTAGCCTGTTGCTATGTGACTTGCAGCACCTTCTTGTGGGGTTCTTTCTCCACAGTGAGGTCAGCTCTGGCCAGTAGAATGTGAGCAGAAGAAATCACCGCATTTAAGCAGGAGGCCTTTGTGTTGCCTAGCCTCCCATCTAGAGGCTGCTTCTTCAGCCTGGGTCCTAGAATGAAAGAGACCTCTGGGAGCAGAGCCACCATCTACTAGACACCTGTCAAGAGCCTTGCCGTG
The DNA here is from genome assembly GCF_006229205.1 of Suricata suricatta. NCBI lineage: Eukaryota > Metazoa > Chordata > Mammalia > Carnivora > Herpestidae > Suricata > Suricata suricatta. Next base: position 12,398,953 of record NC_043709.1, on the reverse strand, counting down.
TTAGTGAGAAATAAGCCTTTGTTCTCATAGGACTCTGAGATCTTGGGCCATCACAGGATAGCCCAGCAAATACTGACCAGTACACCAGCCCAATGGTGTAGAAGCGCTCTGCGCAGCCTGATGTAACTTTTCTCCCAGGAATCCCTTCAGACTGTATTCAACATAGCCTTCTAAAGTCATGAATGTTTGGTATATGAGTTCTTTGTGGAGGAAACCCCAGATGGGGATACTCCTTGTGCCGGGTTGATGGTGGAGAAATGGGGGACGGGACCTAAAGAGCTAAGCTCTTTCCTGCACCACGTACACCATTAGCAGGAATCGGGAAATTTCTACAGACCATGGATTAGAAATCATCCAGACAAATTAATTTAAATCTCTACAGCTCAGGAGAGGCCTCACTGATACCCATATCACATAAGGAATTTGCTCTTAATTAAACAACAAAAATACAACAGCATTGAATGAGTCACTTTACTGAAACATTAGATTTGTTTTAGTGAATTCCTGTGACAATAGAACTCTCACTCTCTTGCATCACAATATGCTTCCTCAAAGCAGGAGGTTCAAGTCAGCGACACTGCAGGAGGGATCCCTGCTGATTTTGTCTGTGCTTCAGCCTGAATGAGATGCTGGATTTGGGGAAGTCCTTGGATCACACCATCCAATGGAAATACGATGTGAGCCATGCATGGAATTTCATGCTTCCCACTAGCCACATCAACAAAACATTGACAGCAAAAATTAATTTTAACAATATATTTCATTTAACCCAATGTATCCCAAATATTATCATTTTGACATGGAATAAAATATTTGTGAGCTCTTTCACATTCTCTTATCACATGAGGTTCTTGAAATCTGGTGTGTATTTTACATTTAATAGCACATCTCAATTCAAGTACATTTCAGCAGCTACCTGTGGATAGTATCTCCTGAACTGGATGTCACAGCTCTGAGCTCTGCCTCTGTGAAAAAGAGCAAGGACAAAGCCGCATGACCTTCTCCAGTGGGTTCTATGGAGCCCTGGTTAGTACGTCTAACCTCTGACCTCTCCTACTTTTGCTTTCAGAACTATCATTGTGCATGGAAATGGAGCAGATCTCACGCACGCCTGCCTAACCAGGCCTGACAGAACAGCTGCTGATTGAAGAAGGTAGAAGGAGCCAGATGCATGCCCCACCTGTTCTGTGCCGAGCCTGCAGGCAGCCTGAGGGCAGATCTGTAACACCCCTTCCCCCATATGCCCGCTCGCTGTGCACATGATCACCAAGCCTTCATCCCCGGCAAGTTCTCTTGGAAGCTTACCTCCCTTCTCCCCACCCCACTCATCCCCACTTGGAGCAGAAGCAAGAGAAAGTAAAGCCCTAGTTATTTCAAATGGGGCTTGACGCAGCTTCACAAAGAACATAAAATCAAACCATTTTCACAGGCAATCACACCCGGGCAGTTAAAATAAACTGAGAACTCAAATTACAGTCCATTACTGTTGGATTCACTGCTCCCTGTCTCCATATCCCTTGGCTTCTGGAAAAAAAGGGGTGGGAAGGGGCAAAGGGCACCCACTCTGTAGCCTGCTAATAGGCTGGGCCCTCTGCAAAAGCCTTGATTTCTCCCATCAATAAAGTGGAAAGACAAGTGAATGATTCTGTTGCTATTTAAACAGCTGAAAAGTAGATAATGGTGCAAAGATCTTCTCAACATCTGATTTGCAGCATGGACTGAAAAGTGCATCTCCATTGTGCAACATGTGTGTGTGTGTGCATGCGTGCCTGTGTTCTCTTCCTCACAGCGATGCAGTATATACAGACTTTGCACTGAGTGACAGAGTCAGAGCGAAACCAGAATCCAGTTTCACAGGGACATCCTGAACATACCAAATTGGTGTCTCTTCCATAAACTGAGGATAATACCATCTACTGCATGGGTTGTATAACCAGAAAACATAGCAAGCCTTTTGTCAGTTTCTACTTGTTTTTTACTTATTTATAAATGGAAGGGGTGTGGTATGAGCCTTCTGGGCCCTGTTAATGGAAAGGGAGAAAGAGCAATAAACATTGCCCTCTAGGACAATCTGGAGATATGAGTGTGCTCTGACACTTCTCTCTCTGATCCAATTGCACAGAAATTATAGATCAAATGTTTTATATAATAATAAGGAGAACGTGGCTGTGTTCAAAAGCATTAGGGAAAAAAAGAAGAAGAAGAAAATAGATAATAGAGAACCCAGATAGTAAGCCTGAAGCTAAACTATCATGAACTGTGGGGGCTTGGATCAGAGGCCAGTGGTTTGGGTCAGAGACCCTTTTCCCAGATGGGGATGGGGACTGAGTGAATCCCATAAATGGAAATGACAATACCTCTGTTCTCCATGTGAATCTAGGGCCTTGATGGCCCATGAACTGAGATCTTAATACCTCTGACTTCCCACCTCGTACTGTGACCTGGAAAGCCAGCAAAATGTGGCTGGTGGAAAGCGGGCTCCCTTTTGAGCCTAGCACCTCATTTTGCAAGTTAACTCAAAAGGTTAAACACAGAATTATCACATGACCCAGTAATATGCCCCCCAAAATTGATAACAGCGTTCCTCAAACAAATGCATGTACACACATGTTCATAGCAACATAATTCATAATAGCCAAAAGGTGGAAACAACCCAAACATCCATCAATGGGAAAATGAATAAATAAATTATGATGTGTATATACAATGAATATATTCAGCCATAAAAAGGAAAGAAATACTGACACATGCTACAAGGTGTATGCATGAACCTCAAAACCATTATGCTAAGTGAAAGGAGCCAGAAACAAAAAGTCACATATTATATGATTCCACTTATATTAAATGCCCAGAAAAGAAAGGTCCATAGAGGGATGCCTGGTGGTTCAGTCAATTACCGTCTGGCTCTTGATTTCTGCTCAGGTCAAGATCTCACAGTTTGTGAGTTCAAGCCCTGTGTTGGGCTCTGTGATAACAGCATGGAGCCTGCTTGGGATTCTCTCTCTCTCTCCCGCTCTCTCTGCTCCTACCCTGCAAGGACAGGGAGGAAAGTAACTGGTTAAAAGATACAGGACTTCCTTTCAGAGTCATGGAAATGTTTTGGAACTAGATAGAAGTGGTGGTTGCACATAATCATAAATATAATTGTTCACTTTCAAATAGTTAATTTTATGTCATGTGGATTTCACCTCCATGGAGGGAGTTGTACGGAAAGAACCAGAGCATCCCAGCCACTCTGGCCCACAGCTTATGGTCTTCTTGCTTTGCATGGCCATGGTGCTATTCTCATTTGGTTCTGATCATGAGACCAGCACCAAAATAGAACTGTGCTAGAAAGAACACAAAATCACAAGAGCCCTTAAAAGCAAAGAAGGCAAATGACCTCAAGAATGACAGTCAAAATAACAAAGTTTTTAAAAATTATATCTTACTCTTTTTTTTCTTTTTGCCACTGAGGACATTTAACCGGCTCCCAAACCCATCTTAATAGTTTAAAACTTTAACCTAGGATGCGAAATTTCTTTATGGAACTGCTGTCACAGGTCCCGGCTTTGGGAGTGATTTTGGGAGGAGAGGCAGAATGGCAGAAACAGAGGAGGAAGGGATGGATGGGTCAAAAGACATGAGGGAGAAAAATGGACACAAATGTGTACACAGCCACACTCCTTGATGGAAAGTAAACTCCCCTCAAATCAAGGAGTATGTCTTATTCATCACCAGCAGAACTTATTATAGAATCTAATTTATAGTAGGCACTTAGTAAATGTTTGTTTAATAAATAAACAATCAAGGAAAATACATTTGGGTTTCACCCTGCTGGCCTACTTCATGAATCATAACACTTAGGAAAAAAGCAATGCTTTTTAACTAATTGAGTTCTTTTGTTCATTTAATTCATCCACCCACCCATCCATCCATCCATCCATCCATGCATCCACTTTACTTCCATTCAAAGTCGACAAACTTGTATTGATTGTGTATTCTATGCAAGCCACTATTCTAGAAGCTGTGGCTATAGATCTGAATAAAACAATGTCTCTGCCCTGCAGGAGGGTTTGGGGGGGGCAGTGGTAGGGACAGTGGAAAATGGAGCTGGAGAGGTAAGCAGATGCTAGGCAGTGAAGTTTTGGCCAATCAGATGGAGAGGTTTCCTGGACTCGTCAACCACAGAAAGAGCCTTGTTAGGGCAGGTGACATGGGTGAAAACCAGGGAAGACCAATTTGCTTTGAAGCCCAAGGGACAAAGACAGAGTTAGAAGGGGGAGATAAAAACAAGAAGACCAAAATCAAGGCAAATTCAAGAATGAAGTGGGGGAGCTCATTGAGTGTGGGAGAGCCAAAATAACAGTGATAGTTGAATTATGGTGCCCCACCCTCATCATTACTGTGTGCCAGCCGCACAGGTAAGGGGAAGGTCTGCCTGATATAAAGTAAAGGTGATAGACAACAATCATTGTGATGACATGCTTGTGGCCCTAAACTGCCTGTGGAAGGCAGAGCGTCCCCCTGAACATGACCTAATCCTTGGATTCTGCGAATATGTTATGTTACTTTACTGTTGTCATTAAATTTATGAACCTTAAAATAGATTATCCCAGATTATCACAAGAGCCCTTAAAAGCAAAGAAAGGTCTTGGGGCACTTGGGTGGCTCAGTCGGTTAAGCATCGGGCTTCGGCTCAGGTCATGATCTCACGGTTCATGGGTTCGAGCCCCGCGTCGGGCTCTGTGCTGACAACTAGCTCAGAGCTTGAAGCCTGCTTCAGACTCTGTGTTTCCCTCTCTCTCTGACCCTCCCCTGCTCACGCTGTCTGTCTCTCAAAAATAAATAAGTAAATAAATAACATTAAAAAAATTTTAAAGCAAAGAAAGGTCTATAGTAAGAAACAGGTGGCAGAAAAAGGCAGGGAGATTTAAAGCAGGAGAGAGACTCAGCCTGCTGCTCTTGGAGGAAGGGACAGTTGGAAAACATGAGGAGGAATGAGGACAGTCTCTGGGCTGGCTACCTGAAAAATAAAACAGCTATTTCACCAGTAAAGTGACTTCATTCAGGAACAGCAGAGGAATTGCAATCCAGGACAAGCAAACTATGGCAAACCACAGGCAAGTCTGAAGAGACAAAGGGAAGGTCAGCTTTTATTAGGTTTTAGGAGGAAACCGGAAAGGGTTGTCTTGAATAAAAGTTCACTGGAGAAGAGTTGGAGGTTGTGGCTGTTTCTCACTGGCCGCCAGTGGTGGGTAATGCATAGTTACTGGGCAGGGAGGCATCTTCCTTCTTTTTCTTAAAAGCAAGCGATAAAATTCCTGTGTGAAAAGTATCCTCCCTTGTCAAGAGAAGAATTATCTTCCTTCCACTGGAAATGCAGGATGCAAGGCAAGGGACCTGCAGAGAGCGCCCCCTGCAGGGCTCGCACTCCACCTTCAGGGAGATTTCCTTCCCTCGTTGTCACAGGAGCAAAGACTTGTCCCCTATGGCAGCCAGCTGGGAAATAGGACCTCAGTTGACAAAGCAGGAAAGAGTATCCAATGGAGAAAAGACTGCCTCTTTAGCAGGTGGTGCTGGGAAAATTGGACAGCAACATGTAGAAGAATGAAACTAGACCACTTTCTTACACCGTACCCAAAAATAAGATCAAAATGGCTGAAGGACTTGAATGTGAGACAG
>NC_043709.1:12365642-12393189 GCF_006229205.1 Suricata suricatta | reverse complement strand
AAATAAATAAAAATAAATAAATAAAAACAAAATAAAGAAGATTGTCTTTAACAGTCAAAAAAAAAAAAAAACCATAAGGAGTCACATTGGGCCAGCAACTTGGAATGAGCTTGGAAGATCTGCTAAATCTGTGGTACTTTGTTAAGAGAACAATATAAAACTCATCATCTCTGCCTTTAACAAGAATGTGGCATCCATCTGACAAAGTGGTGGTTTCCTCCAGATCAGAGAGTGTCTGCGATTACCCTAGAAATTCAGAGCACAGACTCTGGAGTCATATCTCCTGGGTTCAAATCCTGCCTCTGATGTGTTCTGTTGGGTGACAGTGGGTCGATCTTTTTTTTTTTTAATAGTTTATTGTCAAATTGGTTTCCATATAACACCCAGTGCTCTTCCCCACAAGTGCCCTCCTCTATTACCATCCCCCCTCCCCTCCCCCTCCCCCTCCAACCCTCAGTTCATTTTCAGCATTCAATAGTCTGTCAGGTTTTGTGTCCTTCTCTCTCCCCAACTCTCTTTCCCTCTTCCCCTCCCCATGGTCCTCCATTAGGTTTCTCCTATTAGACCTGTGGGTGCAAATATATGGTATTTGTCCTTCTCTGCCTGACTTAGCTCGCTTAGCATGACACCCTTGAGGTCCATCCACGTTGCTACAAATGGCCATATCTCATTCATTCTCATTGCCATATAGTACTCCATTGTATATATACACCACATCTTCTTGATCTTTTAATTGTTCTGAGTGTTCTCCTCAATAACACTTCTTACAGGATTATTCTGAGGAATAACTTGGAACTGTGTCTGGAACGATGTAAATATAAGAGGTATTTTATTTTATTGGGATGCTGTGTCTGGAACACGGTGGATACATTCGATGATGACAGATTTTTCTCCCCGTAGTAGATGCAATGGTTTCCCATGCAGACCCTGCCCCCTTCTTTGGGCTGATGTGCTCATTCCCCCAAATCCCAAATACAGGAATGTTGGGGGACGGGGGGTGGGGGTCACGTCTCCCTGGGGCCACAGAATGCATCCAAAAGTCATTCATCAAACAGGCCTGGTTCCTTTGCTGAGATTCAAAACAACTCTAAAGGGATCATCTCAGCTTCGGAGACCCCTTGAAATTGGCCAAGGCCTCTGTTGCAACGTCACTATCCCTCTGTTTCTGTCCTGCTTCACTTAGTCTCCCAGACATGTGGGTCCTGAGATTATTCCCCAAGAAACTTCTAGCACACACATCTCTGTCTCTGTTTCCCAGAACATAATACACTTATCCTTTCTCTTTTTCTCTATTCTTGCTATGGGCAGAATAGACCTTACAGCTCTAACTCAAGACAAATATTACTTATTGTATTAAAAGGAGGACACTGAGGCACTGAGTGGTTACATACCTGCCCGAGATCTAAGAGCTGGCAAAAGGCAAAGCCCTGCTGGGAATCCAAGTGCAAGGAGAATTCAAATCCGGAGAGACCCGGTTTATCGTACTGAATTGACCAGATTGCCCTTAGATCTTCTCTTTGGACTTGACCTCCTTTTTTGCTTGTGGTTGAGTTGGCACTCCTCATGGATGTGGAGTCTTGGGCTACTTCTGGCAGCCCCAGAGGGCTTTTCCTGTTCCTCATCCAACACAGTTCCGGTTTGCTCCCAGCACTCTCCTCCAGAGTGGGAGGAGTCAGTGGGCTCACAGCTGAGTCCCCACTGTTCCCCAGAAGGTGGAAACTCCTGTGTGACAATGTGGCATTTCCTCTTTAAGGGCACTACATGATCTTCTGGAACCACTTTCAGAACCAAGGACCCTGCCACACATACACTCACACAACCCCATCGCCTTTGGGGTTTGTCAGACAGGGCAGGAAAAGGTCCATTATCAGGTTCATCTTTATTCCTAGTCTAGGCTCTTCCAAACTGGCCTGGACAATAAATGTAGTCTGTAAATGGTACGCCTACCTTAAAACGTTATGCTGCTACTTGATGCAAGCTAGTTAGTATTGGAGAAGACTTTATGATCCAGTGTGCACAAGGCATTGCCTATAGAAGGAAAAGAACAAGAGAATGAGCCAAATGTGCAATGAGAGTACAGCTAAATAAATGTGAGCGGATAGTACCGTGTTATAAAAATCATGTTTCCAAATAATATTTAATGGCATGGAAAATAGCTCAAAATGTATTAAGTGAAAAGGATAGACTAGTAAACACTTTCATTGAATTTTTCACTAATTTTTAATGTATTAGGCCAGTAAGAAAAAAAGCTAGAATAAAATACTCCATCCTGGTTATCTGGGGCAATGTGGGACTATATGTTTCAGGGTTTTTTTTTTCTTCTTTATACATTATTGTATTTTTAAGTTATGTGCAAGTAGTGGGAACTACTTATCAAGATAAACAATTATTTTATTTTATTTTTAATTATTTATGTATTTATTGGTTTCAGGAGTAGAATTTAGTGCTCATCCCAACAAGTGCCCTCCTTAATCCCCATCACCCATGAGCCCACCCCCCACCCAACACCCCTCCAGCAGCCCTCAGTTTGTTCTCTGTATTTAAGAGTCTACAGAGAGGGAGGCAAATCATAACAACTATTTTAAAAGATACTGTAACAATCTGCTTTCCTAATTACTTTTTCAGGGTGGCAATAAAACACATTTTGGGTCTTATAATCTAACCCAGTAGAGTTTAGGGAATTATGAGCAATTCTTATCCAGGTTGTTGTGTTTTTTTTTTTTTTTTTTAACTAATAGCCTGCTCAATATGTTGAGTCTGTTTTGCTTTTGGTTGCCAGTCCATTGCATTGGATGGTTACATATCCAAAGCATCCAGATAGTTCTGATTACTGAATATTAGGATTTTCTATGTGCCATTCTTTACCAGCTTGATTTCTTTTAAAGGAAATGAGAGCAGTGTCATTATTCAAAAAAAGATTTCATGAGCTTATAGCTCATGCCATGTACTGCCTTAGTGTGGATGAAAATGTTTCTTTTTAAAGATCATGATGTATTATGTTATGCACCAGCATTACATATCAAAAATTATGGGTGTTCAGAGTGGAATAACCAACTCTGGGGTTACCAATAAATACAACATGGAGGAAGTCACTATTGAACTGGGTTTTGACAGATAAATAGGAGTTGTCTAGACAGAAAAATGGGAGACAGCCATCCTAAGAAGAAGCAATAATATAAGCAAAATTATAAAGTTGGGAAAATATATGATATGTTAGGAAAATAGGTGAAGCTGACAAATATATGGCTGGAGAAGTAAATGGGCCAGATTGGGGGGGGTATCTGAATGTTGTGTTAAGGAGCTTATAGTTTGGTTTTAGAAGGAACTGGGAAATATTGGATTCTTCCAGTAGCAGGATAGCGTATAAATGGAGTCAGATGATTCAGCGATTCAGCCTAAGTACACTTAGATCCTAACAGCTTGATGCACTAAGTTGATAGAAATACCCTCATGAGTCACAGTGCAATTATTTATTACTTTATTTAGCATATGTCTGATGTGCTCAGACTTGTTTTGGCACCATGAATAAAATGTAAAAATTTTGAAAATCATTTTTTTCTAATAAGTACATTTGCAGCTTGCCAAATATAGGCCATAGGGTAGGAATGCTGATACTTTAAAAAATAAACGTCACCAGGAGATAAGACCAAAATATGTGACTCAACTATAGAGAATAAAAGAACTGAAGTCTTAAGATCTTTCCACAGTATCAGTTCAATTTATTACAAATATGCGCAGACCACTATTTCCAATAGTGGTAGACTAGACAGTACAGATGGCCCAGCAAACATGGATAGAGGTGTGACCTAGTGACCTACTGAGAAATCATTCTGCGAGTTTTCAGAGCTATATAAGTCCTTCTGCCAACCTTTTTGGAGTTGAGGTAACTCTACCTTAAAAAGTGTTTCTAGGGGCGCCTGGGTGGCTCAGTCGGTTGAGTCTCCGGCTTCAGCTCAGGTCAGATCTCACATTCGTGGGTTCGAGCCCTGCGTCGGGCTCTGTGCTGACAGCTAGCTCAGAACCTGGAGCCTGCTTCCAGTTCTGTGTCTCCTTCTCTCTCTGCCCCTCCCCCTCTCATGCTCTGTCTCTCTCTGTATCAAAAATAAATAAAATATTAAAAAATTTAAAAAAAAGTGTTTCTACAAAGCTCCTGGAAGTAGGAAAATTCCTTCAAGGGTGTGTATGTGTGTGTGCACGTGTGTGTGTGTGTGTGTGTGTGTGTGTGTGTGTGTGTGTGAGAGAGAGAGAGAGAGAGAGAGAGAAATATGCAATGGTTAAAAGAACAGACATTGCATATAGACTGCTAAGCTCAATTCCAAGCTTTGCCCCACATACCAGTTTGGCAACCTTTGCAAGTTTAATCATCAGTCTGTGCCTCAGTTTCTTTGTAAAGACAATAATAGTATTGACTTTATAGGACTGTCATAAATATTTACTGTAAAGCACTTAGAATGGTTTGGGCACATGATAAGTATTAGTGATTACTGTCACTATAGTCCACAATTATTTGCTCATGAGCCATGGAGTCAGAAAGAAAGAAAACTAATGGGAAATTTGTCCCTGAGAAAATACTAGGAGGGAAAAGATCAGGAAGAAGGGACACTGGGTCTGAGGATTATCCCTCACTTTCTACCTCCATTTATTCCTTCCTTCCTTCCTTCCACAATTATATATGGAGTGCCTACAGTGTTCCATTCTTCTAGATACCAAGGAAATTGTAGTAAAGAATTAGAAGTCTGCCTTTGGGGTCCTTATATTCTAGTGAAGAAGATAGAAAAAAAATAATACATCAATTTGTTGTCAGTAGTGTTGGTTGCTACAAAGAACTAAAGAAATTGGATGAGGGACTTGTTTCCTGGGAATGGCCCAGGAAAGAGAAAGTACTAGGCCAGTGGGTGGACACGTCTACTGAGAGGGGTCATATGGGAGTGTCCAGGAGCTGTCCTGGATTGAAAAACCAACCTTGCACAGTAATGTAATGCCCAAGATTTCAATATCACCCCAAAACCAGAAACCGCCAGGGAGACCGAGTCACACATATAAAAGCAAAGGGCATTTATTATTACAGCTTAGGCTCTCCGGGCCTAAGTTCGGGCTCACAGACTTTACCAATGCAGTGGATCCATGCTGAGAGCCCTGAGCAAGGGCTGAGTAGGGTTTTTATGGGGTTTAGGAAGGGGGAGTTACAAGAAATTGTGACATCCAATCATTATTGTACAACAGTATTGGCAGCAACTTTAACCATACACACTGTTCAGAGCGTTCGTTACTTTTGGCGGGACCCAATTGCAATATTTAGGGTATCTTTGAAATTAACTAATTACAGAGCGAGTTCGGGGTCTTGTTTGGTGACTATCGGGTTAACTTTAACATTAGGTAACAGGGTCCTATCTAAAGTTCCCATCTGCAGGCCTTACCCTTAGGAATGTGGGGAGAGGTAGCTGGGCTTTCCTGATCGGATATTGCAAAGTGGTCTCCAGCTCTAGGCAATGTGTAACTGCCTAATAGTTCCAGAGAGACTGACCCTTAGACCTTCTAGTTTACAGGGGGACCTCTGTCATGGAGTCTGTTAGGTCAGACTTTGTTCTTACAGTAGCAAGGATGTCTCCCTAGGTTAGTCCTACTGTCCAGAGCAATAGTGCTCTTTGACCTCAGGTCTTGCATGTGGGACATCTGGGAATCACAGGAGAGGGAACATCACCCTGGGTTTTGAGATCTTGTCTACCAACTCTGTCACCAGTGCTGTGCATCAACTAAGAGTCCTCACACACCAGATGACCAACTGCTGTTGCGGATGACTTCCAGCATCCAGGTCATTGGTAAGTGACTCTAGAGGACCTCAAGATGCTAAGTGCAATGGCAGGATGTACCTTGATTTTGTCGGAGAGTAAGACAAAGCTAGCTAGGCCACAGTGCCCAGATAGTTGTTCCAACACTCATCTAGATGTTGCTGTGAAAGTATTTCTTAAATGAGATCAATTTTTTTAAGTTTACTTATTTATTTTGAGAGAGACAGAGATAGCACAAGTAGGGGAAGATCAGAGACAGTGAGGGAAAGAAAAATCCCAAGCAGGCTCTAAGCTGCCAGTGCAGAGCCCAACATGGGGCTTGAACTCACAAAACTGAGATCATGACCTGAGCCAAAACCAAGAGTTGGGTGCTGTGCCATCCAGGCACTCCTCAACATTTAAATCAGTAGATTCTGAGTAAGGCAGATTATCCTCCATAATGTGGGTGGGCCTCATTTAATCAATTTAAGAGAAAAAAGACAGACCTCCCCTAAGGAAGAGGAAATTCTGCCTACAGTGTGCATTTAGACTCAAGCTGCAGCATCAATTCTTGCTGGGTTTCCAGCCTTCTTGCCTATTCCTCAGATTCTATAGTTGTCAGCCTCCACAGTCATGTGAGCCAAGGAGCCAATTCCTCAATATACATCAATCTCTGGATGAAAGAAAGATAGGTAATAGGTAGATGATAAATGATAGATAGATAGATAGATAGATAGATAGATAGATAGATAGATAGATAGACAGACAGATGGATAGGTTGATGGAAGTGTGGGTGGGTCACTGGGTGGATGGGTGGAAAGAAGGAAAGAAGGACAGGTGGAAGGATGAATGTATAGATGGATGGATAGATAGATAGATATCTCTCCATCCACATACATATATGCAAATCCTATTGATTCTGTTCCTCTGGAGACCCCTGACTAATACAGAGGGAAATGGACCTCTTACTCACATTTGGAAAATTCCCATTCCTCAAATGGCACCTTCAAAGTGAGGTTTTCCCTTGTATCTCAATCTTGCATTAGTTGAATTTTCTCCTTATACAATAATTGTTTCTTGTAGAGTTAGGGTCATTTCTTATTCATATTTAAATGCCTCTGTCCTGAGTCTAGTGGGAAACTCACTAAACAAGATTGTGACATGAATACAATTTCTGCTCAGAGCAGGACCGTGTCCAAGTCATCTCTGAATACACTCTGTGCCTGATTGCTAGGCTTCCACTAAATTTCAATAGAATAAAACTACATTGTCCACTCCCTTTCCGTGATTAGTTTTACCTGCAAAAGGGAATGTTATGGGGTAGATTATGTCTGCCCCCAAATTCATATGTTGAAGACCTAGCCCCTCCCCCCAGTGCCTCAGATGTGACTTCATTTGGCAATAGTGTCTTTACAGAAGTATTAAAGTTAACATGTGATCATGGAGGGGGAGTGCAAATCCAGTATGATTGATGTCCTTATAAAAAGGGAAAATTTAGACACAGAGAGAGCTACATGGAGAGAAGATAGTGTGAAGGGACACAGGGAAAGGATGGCCATCTACATGCCATGGACAGAGGCCAGGACAGATCTTCACCTCACAGACTCAGAAGAAATCAACCCCTCTGAGATCTTGACTTTATCTTTTTAGCTTCCAGAACTGGGAGACACTAAATTTCTGTTGTTTTAAGAAATCTGGTTTGTGCTATTTGTTATAGCAACCTTAGGAAACAAATACAGGTATATACTTACCAAAAATTGCACCTTGTTCAGTGTACCCAGGCATCTAGGGGTACATCTAGGGGTATGTAGCTCCTTCCAAATATTTAATATTAAAGAGAGAAGCTCATTATTTAAGTCAATGAGATATCACACAATCTTGATTAACTTGGTTCCTATTAATGTCCTTACCTCTTATCACAACTAGAAAGTGAATTATCTCTGAGGACAATGCCTGGTACATAGTAGGCATTCAAAAAGCATTTGGAGATATGAATCAATAAATAATGGGCATGCCCCATGCTACTGCCTTCCAGCAGAACAAAAGCAACCTTCCACATCCTGTGTGGCTGTCTCAGATCAGCCTCTGTGGTCCATCTTAGCCCCAAGCCCCTTTGAAGTTGTTTATTCCTTACCAGATGCCCTGATTAGTAGTTTCCATTAAAGCCATGGTTGAAGAGACACTTTCACTTAAAACTCTTGAGTGTGGTGTTTTTGTTTGACTGGCTTCTCCTGCTCTGAAATAATTACTTTTCTTAAGGTGCTGAATTTTCTCATGTTTGCCTCTCATCCTTGACAGACTTTTCTTTGATCTGTTCTGGAAGGACTTGCCCAGGTCCACTTAGGAATGCCAGAGGATCTTAAAGGGAAATAAATCATTGATTATTGAAGCTGAAAAAAGATCAAGGGAGATGCCTTTGTCCAGACCCTTCGCTTCTAGATGAGGTCACAGGTTTCCACATAAGCCATGAGAATGGGAGGAGTGGTGGCAAGAAATATCAATAATAATAAGAGCACGTCACCAGCTTTGCCATTTGTAGAGAACTTTCCATCATGTGATTTGATTTCACACAGTGCTTTATCAGAGAATGAAGGAACTTGGGCAGTAGAAGAGATCACTGACCCTGGTGTCAAGAGGCCATGGCATTGCTGCTTCTGCTCTGTGGTGACTCTGGGCAAGATGCTTCACCTGGATGAGCCTTTGCTCTTCCATTTATAAGATGGGTATGAACATGGCTCCTCATTACAGTTGCCTAGAGACCAAGAATATACAAGATCTTTGAAAATGGTAACGTTCTGCAAAAATATAAAATACAGCAATTTTGCATTTCAGTTTTTTCTTAGTTGAATTTTTTATTGTTATCAGCAAAATAGGGACAGTTTTTTTAAGGAATTTTGTTTTTTAAGTGAGAAATGAATAAATTTATGCCAACAATTGAGGGTTCCAGTTGAATTCACAGTGAGAAGCTTAATACATCAGAGATGTCACTCAAATCATGTCAGTCATTAATATGGTCCTGAAATTTGAGCCAAGTCTGTATATGCATATCCATCTCACCACTGCCAGGTGCCTTTCTTAAAGGAACTTTTGCTTCTCTACCATGTTTTGTTTTTATTTACTTTTTTCTAACTAAAAATAGTTCAACGTATATTCACTCAGCAAATATTTACTGATTCACATGCTGGGCACATTTCAAGGCCCTGAGAAACAAAGTTCCTGCCCTTATGAAGCTTACATTTTAGTGGAGGAGAGAGATGGTAAATAGAAACATACAGTGTGTGAGATGATAACACACAGTATAGTAAAAAAAAAATGGTAGCAAGGAAAGGAGTGCATCTTGAAGACAGACATGGGACTTAGGAACTCTGCACTCACCAGAGGGATGTGATGGAGAAGCCATGGGACTATCAGAGGGAAGAGCAGCAAAGGAGTGGGAACAGCAAATGCAAAGGTTAAGAGGCAAGATGCTCTGTAGCATGTCTGGTGAATAGCAAGGAGGTTAGTGTTACTGTAGTTCAGTGGGTGAGCAGAGAAGTTTGGAAGATAGTGGTGCTGTGCGTGAGGTGGCAGAAATGACCCTATAAGTCATGTAGGGCCTTATAAATAATTGCCTAAGAATGTCATCCTTTGAATAAGAAGAGAAGCCACTGGAAGGTTTTGAGTGGAGGAGTGATATTATTCATTAAACATCCAGTTGCAAATATCAAGGTTACAGTTGGATATGTGAGTCTGAAGTTCAAAGAAGTTCAAAGTGGTGATATAAATTTGGAAGTCATGCTCAGTGAAGAACGGAAATTACAGAAAAGAAAAAAAAGAAAACATATAGAACATCTTTACTGAGGTATAACTGTTATCCAAGGAACAGGACGTAGTTAATGAGTACAATCTGATAAGCTGGCCATGTGCAAAAACCTGTGATACCATCACCACAATCAACACCTCCTCAAGTTTCATTGTTGTCTCTTTGATTTTGTTTTTGTTCTGTTTCACTTGTGGTCAGAATGCCTCACATGAAATCTACCCCTTTAAAAAAATTGGAAATGAACAGTAGTAGATTCTAAACTATAAAGCAGATCCATAGAACCTATCCATTTAGCATGACTAAAATTTCATACCTATTGGGCAATAACTCCCCATTTCCCCCAGGTCCCAGCCCCTGGTAATGCCTAGTGTACTCTTTGTGTCTATGAGGTTGACTATTTTGGATACTTTATGTAAGTGAAATCCTGTAACATTTATCCTTCTATGACTGGAATATTTCACTTAACATAATATCCCCAGGTTCATCCATGTTGTCACAAATGGCAGGATTTTCTTATTTTTATGACTGAACAATATACCCTTACATGCATATATCACATTTTCTTTATGTACTCATCTGTCAGTGGACGCTTGGGTTGCTCTTGTATCTCAGCTACTTTGAATAATGCTACAGTGAATATTAGAGTGCAGGTATCTCTTCAAGGTCCTGATTTCAGTTTTTTCAGATAGATACCCAGGAGTGGGGTTGCTGGATCATATGGTAGTCCTATTTTTATTTTTTGAGAAACTTTGTAGTGTTTTCTATAGCTACCACACTATCTTACATTCCTGTCAACAGCATACAATGGTTCTAATTTCACAGCAAACTCAGATCTGTGTTGGTGAGTGTGCTGCGAAATTATATATATACTAACCATCTTACCATGTGTGAAATGACATCTCATTGTAGTATTGATTTACATTTCTCTGATGATGAGTGATGTTTGGCATCTTTTCATGTACCTGTTGGCTGCCCATATAGTCAGACGCTCAGCCCACTGAGGCACTCCGGCGCCCTGTTGGCTGCCCATATAGTCTTTGGAGAAACATCTGTCTAAGTCTTTTGCCCATTTTAATATTGACTTGTTTTGTTTTATTTTATTCTATCTGATATTGAGTTGTAGGAGTGCATTATATACTTTGGATATTAACTTCTTATCAGATATACGGCTTGAAAATACTTTCAATATAGATTGCATTTTCATTCTGTTAATTGTTTCCTTGTCTGAGCAGAAGATTTTGAATTTGTTGGAGTTCTACTTGTCTTTTTGCTCCTGATGCCTGTGCTTTTGATGTCATAGCCAAGGTATCATGACAAGACCAATGTCAAGAAGGTTTTTCCTTATGTTTCCTTCTAGGAGTTTTATAGTTTCAAGTCATATTGAAATCTTTAATCTACTTTGTATTGATTTTCATATGTAGTGTAAGGTAGGGATTCAATTTCTTTTTTCTGTTTCCTTTTATTTATTTATTTATTTATGTGGCACATGGCTACCTAGTTTTCACAACACCATTGGTTTAAGAGATTATCCTTTCTCCATTATGTATTCAAGGCACCTTTGTCTAAGATCAGTTGACTTTTTATTTGTGGGTTTATATTTGGGCTTTTTATTCTATTCCATTGAGCTGTATGGCTGTCCTTGACTGGTACCCTACTGTTTTAATTACTGTAGCTTTGTAACATTTTTTTGAAATCAGGAAATATGATGCCTCCAGATTTGTTCTTCTTTCTCAAGATCACTTTGATTATGCTGAGTCTTTGTGGTTCCATATAAATTTTCAAACTTTTATTTCATTTCTATAAAAATTGCCATTAGGACTCATTTTATGAGGCTGGCCTTATTCTGATACCAAAGCCAGACAAAAACACAACAAGAATGGAAAGTTAAAGGTCAATATCCCTGATAAATGTAGATGCAAAATCCTCAAAAAAATATTACTAGGTACCCCAAGTTTAACAGCACATTAAAATGATCCAGTGGCATTTATCCTTGGAGTGCAAGTAGGTTCCAACATACATACATACATACATAGATCATATTTATTGCGTTAATAGAATGAAGGATAAAAATCACACGATCATCTCAATAAGTGCAGAAAAAAACACTTGACAAAATCTAACACTGTTTTGTGATAAAAAGCACTCAACAAACTATGTATGGATAGAATGCACCTCAACATATTAAAGGCCATATATAAAAAGACCACCACTAACGTCATGTTCAGTAGAGAAAAATTAAAAGTTTCTCTCTAAGATCAGGAGCAAGACAAAGATACCCACTCTTGCCCCTTCTATGCAACATAGTACTGAGGTCCTAGCCAGAGCAATTAGGTGAGAAAAAGAAATAAAAGGAATCCAAAACACAAAGGAAGTAAAAGTGTCACTGTTTGCAGATGACATGATTCTATATATAGAAAAGCCACCCACCCACCCACCCCCACACACACAGAGAAAGAGAGAGAGAGAGAAACACTGATAGAAGTAATAAATTCAATAAAGTTGCAAGATACAAAAACAATGTACAAAGGTCAATTGCATTTCTATACACTAATAACAAACCATCTGAAAAGAAAATTAAGAAAATAATCCTATTTATAATAACATCAAAAAGAATACATTGCTTAGGAACAAACTTAACCAATGAAGTGAAAGATTTGTCCAGTGAAAACTATAAAACACCGAAGAAAGAAATCAAAAGAGACACAAATAAATGGAAAGACATCCCATGTTTGTGTGTCAAAAGACTTAATATTGTTAAAGTGTCCTTACTGCCCAAAGCAATCTAGATATGATTTTTTTTAAAGCTACCTTTACAGCTCCTTGGCCATGAGAGAGAAGGAAGTTATTACTTGGGAATTCCCAGATTGTGACTTCAGGTTTGTCTCGTAGCATTAATACAACATCATCTATGTACTTGTCTCTGGCTTGCATGCTCTCCAATCTGAGGCCCCTTCATCTCTGGCTTCTCATCTGGACTTTATACCTTTTGTAGTGGCAGAGCTGGTCTTCAGAACCACCCAGTCCAAAACACTGGCCTGTGTAAGTTTCCATTATAATCTGTCCCCTTCTATTATCTCATTCAATCATTGCTCAACTCAGGTCTCTCTCACTTCCAGCCCAAACTTTTCTTACCATAATCTCAATTTCCTTCATCAATTAAAAACAACAACTATGACTTTAGAAGATTCATTTTATGGTTTAACTACTACCAGGGCTCACAATATGCTTGACACCTCTTGATATACACAAATAAGCCACAGACTGATTCACGGCTTGTGTAATGTAATGACCTAGTTCCTGTGAGAATCTCCTCTGGAGCCTTCTGAATGGTCTTCTGGCCTTTGTGGTAATGTAGTCAGCCCAAATTCAACACACAATTCCACAAAAACATGTTTTTTGTTGCTTCACAACAAGCCCTGTGCTAGATGTTCTGGAATATATAGAGGTAAGAAAGAAAGTGTCCCTGCTATAAGAACTTGTGCTGTAATAGGCAGAATATTCCATTTTGAAGCAGCTACATCAGAAATGCTTTCCTAAAATTGATACAAAACTTCAGCTCACTACAGCCTCTACTCATTGGCCCTTCCATAGTTTTATCCACTTGTTACGTGGCAGAGAGAGTAGGTTCAAGGCGGGGGGGAGAGGAAACTCTCCCTGACTCATCCCTGACAATCCTCCACAAGGACAGGGGAGTTACCAATGATGGGTCCCAATCCAGACCACACACTGTCCACCTTTGCAAGCACAGTGTCATGTGCATCAAAACATTGCAGAAATGCACATGGATCTTCCCTCCATGCAGCTGTGTTGGAAGCTCAGCCAGAGGCCACTTAATATACAACTATTGTAATTTCCTCTCCTTGCATGTGTATGTGACAAACAGTTTGTTTTCATGACCAGTACACCAAACCAAAGAACTAGAGTTTTTAAGATCCACTGGGGCTTAAAGAAAGATAGAAACCATAGTAGGTTGTATAGGTGAGGCTTTTGATGGTAACTAGGGATACCAGATCTTTTTCCTTTGGGGTAAAACATGCTAGCTCAATCAATGATGAAGTATTCATTTTGTTTCTCATTTGCCATCATTCCTTGTAAGTTCCCTCAAGAACTTCATAGGGAAGCAGTTACTGAGATGAAGCTATGATTAGGGTATTGCCAGAATTCTTGGCTACAATGCTATCAGAACCTTGTTGCAGTTTTCAAAAAAAAGAATTTCTAACATTACACCCACTTATTTACTGAGTGTTATCTTCAACATCTCCTGAAAGCATTCATGCAAACTGTATTTATGCACTTCCAGTGACAGGGACCTCTTTACCTTACACAGCCACTCTTTCCACCTTTGCACACTTGTGATGAATAAGAAGTTCCTTTGTGGATCGAGCCAAATCTGATCCCCAGTAATTTCAACCTCATGGCCCTATTTCTATCCCTCAGAGATAAAATGGAATGAACTTAACAAAGTCTATTCCTTTTTAGAGTAACGGCACATCAACTTGACTACAATTCCCTCTAGTTATGTCAAGGTCTGATAACCCACGGGAAGGAGATATTCCCAAGTGTTGGCTGCTTCTCTGTAATTGGCTTTTCTGCTCAGTGCTCAGCTCAGGCAAGCCACTGTTGATCTGCCAATCTGAGACCCCCTCTGTGTACACAGCCCAATGGAGTGCGACAACCAGAGTACAGGTAATGGCTATCGATGAAAGTCATGGCTCCTGGAACATCTCCATTTCATTTGTGATGAAACAGCCCATTCTCTGAGCCCTACAGGAGACCTGGCTTTGCTACCCAATGATCCTAATGTTAGTTGAATGTGAGGTTTGCATGCAAATGGCATCCTTGTTTAGGTGCCAGATGGCCAAGTGGTCCTTGGTATACCTGGGGCATCGGTATATACACATAAAGAGTGTGTTTATACGTCACAACAAGTAAAAAGCCTTTATACATCAGCCAAAAGTGAGAGAGAGAGTGGTAAACATACAGAGTAGGAGCTACAGCACCAGACAGACCTAGTTCAAACCTTGCTTGCTGTCTTTTAGAAGACTTGCTATCTGTCCTGGCCTTAGGCCCAGCTACTCTATCTTCCTGGACTTCATTTTCCTCATATATTTGCAATCCAAAGAAGCAATATCCTCCCCACAGGGTTGTTATTAGGATAAAACAAGTGGAGGGTCTAACAGAGTGCTTGACACTTGAAATACACTGCTTTGACACTCCAACATGTAAGTTCTCTTCTACAGTTATTCAGTTTACAAGGTTTTCTTCCCCCCTTTTATTGTCTAATAACACATAGGACTCCTTTGATCTAATTTCAAGCTTTCAGGCAGGACCATTGCACATATAAATACACACTGTTCTAGGAAGAAAAACAAAACATAGAGGAGACTGTGTGGCCTTACCCTTGAAAAGTTTTCTGTCCATCCAGCTTGCACTTTCATGCTTCCATCTCTCCATCTACAAAATGCTTGGATTGAATGAGATGATCTATAAGGTCTTACACTCTTCTTAATCTCCTCTATTATTATTATAACAGTTTGGAGCTATTTTTCTTCTGTTCCTGAAGGAGGGGTGAGGGGGGATGAGCAGTTCTTGGGGCCCTGCTGGCTTGCAAGGGCTCTGTTAGATATTCGGTTTAGTATCGTGTTAGGCTCACCACCACTCCATGAGGGAGGCCCTATTACTCTTTTCTCACAGATAGATGGAGAATGTCTTAGAGATTAATGACATTGGCCAAATTGCTCCTGATTAGCAAGTGGCAGAGCTCTCTAATCTAGATGAGGATGTAGACTCTGGGAAGGGGATGCTTGTCAAACTACTCAGAGATATCAGTGTCCCTCACCTAACTCAGTACTCACATCATGGAACAGAGAAAGGGTGCATAGCCCCAAGATTTAGGAAACCAAGCTTCTAGCTTTTGCTCTACCTCCAAATTGCATCCTAAATTATTCTTTCCAAGGAGAACTGAAAAATTATCTGCAATACTTACCTTCATGGTCACCTTGAAAGGTGCATGAGCAGGGTAAAGAGGAATCAAAGATGGTAGGAGGAGCTGCAGGTATGAGCTGTAAGACTCCACTGCTCTCTGTATGGCCTTGGGAAGGTTGCTTGCACCTTTGAGCCTTTGTGGTTTCACCTGTCCAATGACAGCGTTGAACCAGGTTCTTAAACTATGTTTCCCAGACAAGCAGCATCAGTCAGCATCATCTGGGAACTGGTTAGAAGTGCATATCTCAGTCCCCACCCAAGACCTAGTGAATCAGGCACCCTGATAGTGAGCCCAATAATCTATGTTTTAATAAGCCCTCCAGGAAGTTCTGACCATGGTAAAGCTGAAGAACCAGTGGGTGAGCTGTGCCTGGCAGAAAGGCCTAGAAAAATGGTTACAGCTGGAACTGAGGGAAGAATCAAGTCGCTTCCTCAAGGCAGGAGAAATGAATGAATTTGTGTTGTGTGTGTAGCGTCCTGCCTCCAAGTTAAGCCTCTAATACACACTTTTTATGTTATCTTGCTTCATAGCCTTGTCCTTTTTCAATAATTTTTTTTATCTGCAAGGGTTGGGGGAAAGCAATGATATTTGCCTCCTGAATTTTCTGGGAATTGAATGATGCAGCTTGTGGGAAGTGCCTGGCACATAGCAGGCTCCTGATAAGTGGCTGCCCAAACTCTCTGGGTGTCCTACCCTTAGGGTAACAGGTAAAAATTTTTGAAGGTAAACTCTTCCCTTATCGGGATAACATGGGGTTTTTCTGAGCCAACTCAAGCAGGTCACCTAAGGAAATATCACATCAGAGGTGCCATGACCCACAGATTCTGAGTCTGCCTTCAGCCTGGAACTTGTGAGTTTGTCTCTCGAGGAAGCTCTGTCTCTTCACAGTTGACTGGAACTCCTTAAAGGCATGTGAACAGCAAGGACATGTCTTTGAACTAGCAGGAACCAATTTCTGCTTTATGCAAAATAAAAGTAGAAAGTCTCCTGATAGAGGACATGGACCATGATCTGGGACTGGAAGGTGATCAAGACTTGGTGAGGACTGTTGTTAACAGAGACTGTATTACCACTCTGGCTTTGTGGATCTGATTTCTTTGCTCTCCAGTTCATATGATGGGAAACAGCCCCCCACATCTCTGGAGTTTCCTGGCCATGGGACTCTGTGCCCTCTGCCCTTCTCTTTCATAGTCTACCTCTCTTTATATATGAGAGAGACAGAGAGATACAGAGCATGAGTAAGGGAGGGAAGAGAGAGAGGGAGACACAGAATCTGAAGCAGGCTCCAGGTTCTGAGCTGTCAGCCCAGAGCCCAACGTGGGGCTCAAACCCAGGAACCATGAGATCATGACCTGAGCCGAAGTCGGCCACCTAACTGACTGAGCCACCCAGGTGCCCCTTGTGCATGTTATTCTAAAATCAGCTTATTAAATATCTATGTTATGTAAGGAAGTTCTGCTTTGATGAAACTTCTCTTTTTAGTTTTACAAGAGGTAATTGAATACAAAAAAATTATATTTACTTAAGGCACAACACAGGGGTAATGCTGTGGAACTACTCGGGGATAAGCATCTTTTCTCATCCAGCCACAGCTTAGCCGTGATATGGGTTGTAGTTCCTTCAAATACAAAATGACAAAAGTCAGACCTAGTAATGTCCAATGTCCTCACTGCTGATGAAATCCAGGCTTTCTGTGATGTCCTGTTGATAGAGATTTTGTGACTTGGCAGGTATCCTCAGGATGCTGGCTCCATCGTGGTCCCAGCAGGAAAGGAATATGGCACATTCACAGGGTTTGCTGGAAAAAGTTTATGAGACGATTGTCTAAAGAGGTTTGGGTGAAGCAGCCAGACTGGCAGAGGTAGAAGGCTGTTGTCCTGTAACCTCAGGAGAGGAAGCCACCTGAGGCTGGCAGGGAGGAAGGAGGGAAGAAATGCCTGCATGCCTCTCTCCTGCACCCTCAGACTCTAGCTGGCACCTCCCATCGAGTCCAGCAAGAAGCCAGCATAGAAGGTCCCCCAGGGATAGCATCTCCCTGCTGCAGAGCAGGGCACATGCCAGATCTGGGGGAACAAATGGAAGCCAAAGACAACAGAAGGGAGTACAGGGGATGTCTCTCCACTTCTTGTGCTGCTGGCTGTGGACAAATACATTGTTCTGTTAACAGAGAATCCACACTACTTCTGTGGCCTTGGGGTGGTGCTGTCTGTGGCCTGAGCCCCACTGGGTAGACTTGAAGTGCCCGGGTTGTGCCGGAGAGCTCCTGGTTGCAGATGTCCAGCTCCTAGAGGAAGAGGGGGCAGCCCCCACAGCATCCCCACCCCTCAGGAGGTAATGAGGCCAGGGATGGATTTCTTCAGGCTGCTCAAGCCCTTTCCATTACAAGCTACCTCATCAGCGACTGCTATCCTGAAAGTGGCCTTGGGACCAGCACTGACCAGCACTCTCTTCAAAATCCTGCAATGGGTCCCCAGTGCCCATTAAAAAACTTTCTTCCAGTATTTGTGCCCAAGTTCCCTGCAGGTACAGGTGTTTTCCTATCATAGTCCCTTCTCTTGGGCTGTTTCCTTCCCCTGAGGTGTACTTTCTCTCCATTTCCCTGGGAAAACATGGGCTAATTTCAGGCTCTCAGTCAAACCAAACAGGCTGAGGATCACCTTGAATGGAAGTGAGCTCTCCTTCCTTTGACAAAGAACTTCCCTTTGTACCTCTCTTAGTGCACCTGTATCATGCTAACCAGGCCTCCTTTAAGCTCTCTTCCTGTTTCATTGCTGCTCCATCACTGCTTCTTTCTTTCTCTCTCTCTCTCTCTCTCTCTCTCTCTTTCTTTCTTTCTTTCTTTCTTTCTTTCTTTCTTTCTTTTTTAATGTTTATTTCTTTTTGAGAGACAGAGAGAGAGAGCAGGGGAGGGACAGAAAGACAGGGAGACAGAGGATCCAAAGCAGGCTTCACATTGACAGCACAGAGCCCAATGCAGGGTTTGAACTCATGAACCGAGTTCATGACCTTAGCCAAAGTTGGAAGCTTAACCAACTGAGCCACCCAGGTGTGCCTCACTGCTGCTACTTGAGTGGACCTCTTTCCTGTTTGTTCTCACAAGTTCAAGTCCACTCCATGATCATCTCTTACTGCACTCACCACTTCAGGGACCTACACTCCCTAGGATCCTTTGTTCTTTGGTTTTCAAGTGTTTTCAGCCAATGGGAGTCCTTGGCAGAAGACTGGAGAGAAGAGAAGATGACTATTTCTCTCCTTCTTTCTTTGGGCTTCTGGAAGCATCTCCCACTCAAGCACCATCTCTTCTGGGATTCAGCTCCTGGAGAGCAGTTCCCACTGTGGTTCTCACTACAACAAATCTCCTGGAGGGTCTTCACGTCTCAATTCTGGTAGCACCATCATTTCCTCATGACCCCAAAGCCCTGAGATTTGGGCTACAGCTTCTTAGTTCTGGAACGCTGTATCATCTTTCAGTTCTTCCATCATCTGTGTAACTGAATCCCTGTGTTCAATTTCCTCTGCTTGAAATATTTTCATGCTCCTCCCTGGGCCAGACTCATGCATCATCTCACCCCCAAATCGAGAAGACAGCATGAGATTACAGAACGTGTACTCATCTTCATCACAAAAGATACCCAGGATCTGATTCAAGACCTGCCTTTTTGACGCGAGGGACTTTGGGCAAGGTCCACAGCCTCTCGCTAATGCCAAAGGTACCTATTTCCCTGGACTCCCTGGGAAGATTTTATGTGACTTTGCATAGATGATAGTGGTATGAAAATAACCTGGCACATGGTCGACACCATATTCTTATGGACCCTATTTATATGGTCATGTTCTTTGATATCAACAAGAAAGATACTCATCTCTTTTCCTGGTCCCAGCTGTGAGTTTTGGGACTTCAGCCATTTGTGAGTCAGCTCTACAACCTTTGTAGGAATGAAAGGGTCAGAGTGCAGTGAGGAAAATCAAAGAAGGCTAAGAAGAGAAAATCATCAACTGAATGGCTGTTCCCATTCAGGAATTGTGTTGGGCCCCCAAATGTATCTCCCTGTTTGACTTCCCGTGCAAAGAGGATCTCCACAAAAGGAAACCAGGCCTCCTGGAAGTATGACAGCTTGACTTGACTGAAGACACTAGCTAGTGCAATGGTTAGATTCCAGAACTTTCCATATCCAGCATCCACAGTTGTCATCAGGATGGAAAATAGGAGGAAAGTTGTGAGCTCCCCTGAAAAGAAAGAAGCCACACAGATGCCACATTAGGTCTCAAGATGGGAAACTCACTTTGTGTTAAGCTTGTGAAATGCCCAAAAATGAACCACCAGAGTCCAGAGTCAAAGCCAAGCAGAAAGGGTCGTTTATTGCAGGTTCGAACCCGGGATCTCTGCACTCTCCATGCCGATAGAGCGGGGAGAGAGAGAGAGCCCTGAGCAGACGATTTACACTGTTTTTTTATAGGCAGATACAAACAAGTTTGGGGCGTTCCGCGGCCACAGCACAAGCATTGGTCAAAGTTGAGGTTTAAATACTCAGCATCTTTTGCTTGGGTCCCGCCATAACTTGAACACTAATATTCCCTGCCCTGTTATCGGGCTTTCCAGCTGACCTTCCCTGACCGTCTGGCCGTCCCCACCCAGCCATCTGGTTGTTCCCACCCAGGGTGTTGCCCCCCAAGCATCAGTACAGAAGTAGAACAAGCAGGGCGGGTCCAGTTTTAATTTTTCTCAGAAATAGCACAGACCAAGTAAGTCTTGGTCTGTCTAGGTCTAATTTTAAGGTTTTGGGCTTCTCATTTGCAAAGCAAACCTGAGAAGTATGGAAGGGGGAGGGAATGGAGAAGAAAGAAACTAGGAGAAATGGTAAAGCTGGAGACCTGGAGGGGCTGGGAGAGATAAGAAGGGAGAGGAGAGACGGAGGCAGCTGTGACAGGGCTCAGATAAGCAGCTGCATCTCTCTATTAGATATTCTGCCCCAGTTCTCAGAAAATTCCATCTCCAGAGCCTGTCAGGGAGATGTAATCCACCTCAGAGAAAAGGAAAAAGGAAACGGAGGTGGAGGAGGTGGGCAGAAGGGAGCCACTGTCTCAAGGACATTCTCCATTTTGGAGGTTGCCTGTCTCCTGACCTTGGTTTGCTCTCCTTTTCACAGGAACTGTAAATAGACAATTATGTGGCAGATTCATGGCTTCACAATTGAAGGAAAATACTTCTGTATCCAGCAAGGAAGACAGTCATGGGCCATTGGTTTCTAAAATTGCTACTTCTTCTCCAAAAGCCTTCACATGAAGAAGCTACCTACAGTTGACTCCTCTCAAAAGGTAATGAAGACATAATCTGTCTTTGGGAGTTTCATATTCAGCTGGACTCAGCTACATACCGGCCCCATGCCAGGTGCAAAGTGTCTGAGCTGTCCCACGTCCTCCTCATCTGTTCTTCTCTGCCACACCCAGGGATGGAGTTGACTCTTGCCTTGTTTAATAGAGGAGAAGACTGAATTTCAGAAAAGAGAAATAGCCCAGGGTCAAACAGTAAGTAACTGGAATCTGAGTGTTCTGGTTCTTCATCAGGTATTTTCTGAAGAGGGGAGCAGGTGCACTGGTAATGTACAGGATGATTGCAGGTGTCATATGTGTAAATCTCTAAAACAATATTTTAGGACTTATGGGTTTATTTTATTATAAAGTAGAATACATTAAAGGAAAGCTTACACATAGTATACACATACCAGTACACTAAATCTCATATACTACCAGCACATAGATACTATTACCTTGGAAGAGGTTAGATACATGATTTATTTAATTTAAAAAATAGTTTAGGGTCACCTGGGTGGCTCAGTATGCTAAGCGTCTGACTTCGGCTCAGGTCATGATCTCGTGCTTCATGAGTTCAAGCCCTGTGAAGGCTCTGTACTGGCAGCTCAGAGCCTGCAGCCTGCTTCAGATTCTGTGTCTCCCTCTCTCTCTCCCTCTGTCTCTCTCCTGCTTGTGCTCTCTGTCCCTCAAAAGTAAATAAATAAACATTTAAAAATAGTTTATAATAATAAAGGGTTCACCAGTACAAAAATAATGAACACTTTGCTGCTTAATATAAAGTGATCATAGTCAAAGCTAGATATAGATTTGTGTATATAATTAAATATTATGAGTTGGCTTGGTTGGGTTTTTTTTTTTACATTTTACAAATGAGTAAACTGAGGCACAGAGACCTCAAGTAATTTGCCCAAAGTCACACAGCTGTTGAGAGGATTCATGCTGAGGCAGTCTGACTCCAGAGTTGGTGTTATTAGCTGCTGCCTTAGCCACAGGTTATGCCCTGATGTCTGAAATTTGGAAATAGACATTCTATCATGACCTCCAAGAGTATGATAAGGACTTTATACCCCAACAAACATTCTACCCTTCTTCTGGAATAACAGAATTTGAGGTCAGACACATGGCCACAGAGAATTAGCACCTCAGATGGGGCTTGGGGACTGTGTGCTGGCCAATGGAGGACAAGCAGAATTGATAACCACAAGTTTATGGTTTTGTTTTCCTCTTTTCCACTGCTTCCTGGTTGAAAGGGGGAGGGTGGTGACCACGCTGGGCCTCATAGTCATGGGCTACCCCCCAGGGAAGCCAGATAACAAGAGAGAAGAAGCCTGGCTTCCTGCTGACTTTGGGGAGAGTAATTCCAGCTCCAGCTCTTCTGTGAGAAAGAGTAAGCCTTCATCTTACTCAAGCTACCTTTACTTTGGGTCTTTGTTACATAGCCACACCTACCTTCTGATATTTATCAGAGACCTATAACCCTCTTGCAAATCTGGAAGGGCAGACTGGAATTCAAGAAATTTGTCCAATAGGCTTATGGAGAAGCAATCTAATCTTAAACCTATCCCTGCACAGAATAATAATAATTATTATAATGCTAATGGCATTTACTATGTGCTGGACACTTTCCTAAGCACTTTACACGCTCTGACCCATTTACCCATCACTATGAAGAAGATACTATATTTGTCCCCCATTTTACAGATAAAGAAGCTAATCCACAGGAAATGTAAGGTGCTCTCCCCAAAGCACATATGTGTAAATAGCAGCGATTTCATGTATGACCTTTTTGAAATTGAAAACTAAGCAGAAGTTTGGTGTGTCTAGGTGACTGAGTCAGTTAAGTGTCCAACTCCTGATCTCAATTCCAGCCATGATCTCACAATTTGTGAGATTGACCCCCTTGCCAGACTCTGTGCTGATAGCAAGGAGCCTGCTTGGGATTCTCTCTCTCTCCCTCTGCATGGGGGAAGGGAGGGGGAAAATAGTTACAGAGAGGGAGGGAAGCAAACCATAAGAGACTCTTAAATACTGAGAACAAACTGAGGGTTGATGGGGGCTGGAAGAGAGGGGAAAGTGGGTGATGGGCATTGAGGAGGACACTTGTTGGGATGAGCACTGGGTGTTGTATGTAAGCAATGAACCATGGGAATTTACCCAAAAATCAAAAGCACATTTTACACATTGTTTGTATGTTAGCCAATTTGACAATAAATTATATTGAAAAGAAAAGAAAAGAAAAGAAAAAAGAATTGGAGGCTTAACCAACTGGGTCACCCAGGTGCCCTAAGCAGAAGTTTGTAATGGATGGAGGTCACCCTTCCTTAACATTTCAGAGAGCTGGAGGGAAGAAAGGGTTTACTTTCTTCAAACTCAGTTTCCAAAGGGCGGTTGCAGGAGCACATGGTAGGTAAGGGGCATCCTCCAGCAAACTGACTTGGCCTGTTCTTCTGGCTTCCTAGGTGTTTCCCTTGACCGTGTGGTCCTAGATGGGTCACCACTGCTCAGAATTCCAGCCAGGGAGCAGCCTGATCAGAACAGTTCCTGCTCATCCACTGTTCCTGCTGGAATTTCCTTTTGAGGCCACAGGGGAGTGCGGGAGGAGAGAGGGGACAGCTCTAAGGAGCCAGGGAATGGAAATGAACTTCAGTAAAGCAAAGCATGCTGAGGTCTGGAAACCAGATTCAAACTCTGAATGCCCTGCAGGGCTCTCGGGTTCCAATGAGAAGGAGTCAGGCTCCCTGGATTGAGGGCAACCCTGGGCTCCTCTTTCTTCTGGTCCATATTATGTAGTTTAAATTCAATCATTGATGCAGCATCTACAGAACAAAGTATTGAGAAAGAAGTGAGATGCGGTTAATGGACTGAACCAGAAGAGAAAATGCAGTCTCCATTTCTGCTCCTGAAAGAGTTACCGTTTGGGGGTGAAAGGAGCAATGAGCAAGTGGGGAAATGAGACCCCAGAGGTGGACTGAAGTCAAACCATACAGTATCTTTTTAAGTCATGTTAAGGATTTTGGCTTTCTGTTCAAAAACAATGGGCTTCGTGATGGATTTTTAAAGGAGAACCATGCTCAGACTTGCATTTTGTAAGTGGCTGAAAAGAGATGTCCAGTTTTGCCGCCTCAGGGCTCTTGGCGCTAAAAGGTTGGGATGAGTCTATTCCAAAGCCCGGTACCCAGCATTCCGTGCATCCTTACACCTGCTGCTGGTCCCGCCCCTGCACGGAAGTCCTTCAAGTCAAAGTCACTCACAACTGCCACGTCACCAAATCCGGTGGCCAATGCTGGGTCTTCATCTAAATTGTTTATCGGCAGCGTTTGACACATGGGATGACCGAGTCCTCATTGAAATATCCTTTCTGGAGTCTTAGGATTGCGGAGCCAAATGGGTTTCCCGCTATCTTCCCAGAGGCACCTTGCCAGTTGCCTTTATGGGATCTTTCCTCACTTCCTGAACTCTAAGTGTTGGGGCCCCTCCTCCTCTGCAACCCCAAGTCCAAGTTGCTCTCCCACGAGGTTTTCCTCCATCTCAAAGTTTTAATACCACCTCTGGACTCTCCAATTTTTTGTTCCTTCTCAGAGACCTTTTTCGAACTGCTGACTCCTGTCTGCAATGCTTACCTGACATCTCAACTCAGAAATCCAGCAGACATCTCAAACTTTGTACTTCCACCAGCCCAGTCATGATTCCGTGCCTAATCCTACATTTTCTGTATTCCTCCCCATTCTTGTAAATGGTACCTGTACCTTTCTTTTCACTTGAGCCACAAGACTCGGAGATCCACTGACTCCCTTCTTTTTCTCACACAATTTTGGTGCACAGACAAGTCTGTCTGATCTACTGAATGTGCCCATGATCTGACTGCTTCTCACAGTCTCCATTGCCTCTGGACTGTGCCTGTAGCCCCTCCTGATCAGTGTCCCTGCTTCCATTCTTGCTTCCTTAGAGTCTAAAGTCCATCAACAAGCAGAACAATCTTTTTCAGTTTTTGTCAGTTCATGGCAGTCCTCTGCTAAAACTCTCCCCCTCATTTCCCACAGCGTCCTCAGAATGAGATCCCAGGTCCTGACCAGGCTCCTGAACTGCCCCTCGTTCCTCCCCCTGTTCCCACTCTCCTCCCCCTGCTCCCACTCTGTCTCTGCTTCACCCCACTCCAGCCACACTGGCTTCCTCGCCCTCCTCCCATATACCCTCCTCCTTCAGGGCTCCTGCTCTTCCTCTGCCAGGAACACTTCCCCCACCACCCCACAATTTGCTCCATCACCCAGACCAGCCTCTGCTCTCATATGACTTCCCCAGGGATGTCTTCCTGGACCATCTTATTTAAAAGAGCTTTCCCAAATCACTCTCTGCTTTATTTTTCTTCTTAGTCCTCACCATCTACATGCAACTATCAGCTTATTAATTTTTTGTCTGTCCCACCTCACTGGGACTTAAATTTTAGAAGCACAGGAACTGGCTTTATTGTTTACTATTGTTTTCTGTATCTGACACAAATCTGACACATAGAATTTACTCTATAATTTCTTATGGAAAGAAGGGATGCCAACTCTCACATACAGCTTAGAAGCAGACTTGAACACATACACACACCATGGTCCTCACATACCCTCTGATGTACACTTTCACATCTGTAGGGTTTCCACAAAGTCCCCGTGCATGTGATTGCCCCTAAATTAGGTGAAAGCTAAGATCGCCTCCTAGGGAGCATTGACATAGAAGAAACTGGCCAGAATAAAATTTGAAATCTCTGTGGGGAATGTAAGCGGGGTGTATGGAAATTTTAGTATGCTGTGGTACACACTCGGCACACTCCAACCCATTCTCACACCCCCATATGCACAGAGTCACACACATTTATCACCACACAGATACACACACACAGACACATACCTACTCAACTGTTCATACATACTCATAACGCATGTACCTGTAGGATCTTCCCTACACAAACCTGTATACCGCACACGCACACACACCCAGACACCAAAGTTGCCCTTGTAGATATACCATCATGCTAATACAGTCAAATACACTCATACCTTAAGGAGATTCTCACGCTCACTTGCTGTCTTCCCATCTCAGCAAGCCAGCACGCAGAAATGACTTACATGTTGCCAACTTACTTATCCACTTGCACAATCACGGAAGTACCTACTCTAATACTCTTAGATGATTCAGCCCATAATCACATACACTTACTAGAACACTCTAGTCCATTTTTTCTTGCCCATGCACACTCAAGCACACGTGCATGCACACACACACATGCTTTAAGAACTAATCTAAAATGCCACATCCAGTTGTTATGACAACAGAAGCCCTCCAACCACCTAGGAAGAAACAAGGACACATGGAGACAAAAACCCAGGGCAGCTCTTCAGAGGAGGGTGGACCATTTGGCTGTGAAGGAGGTGCTCTGAATGGAGGCCCTTCCTTTCCACATCTTTGAGAATACAGTGTCAGATGGAAGCTCCCCCCACTTCCTGGGGGGGCCCCTCAATTATGCCTGTATCTGCATTTTCACCTCCTTTCTCCCAGTCTCAGGGCAGTGGCCCTCCCTCTTCATGTGGGCATTCTCCACCTGTGCGGAGCACCTCATGCCTTCCCATCTCAGCCCACATGCTGCTCTGTCTGTATTTGCTCTTGGCTGCTTCTTCTCAGATGATGAACCGGCCCCAGTGTTTTCCATGATGAGAACCTCCTCCCCCAACCATTCGTTCCCCTCCAGTCCTCTCCCTCTTTCATCTTTAGAGCCAGGTTTCTCAAAAAAAATTAACTACACTTGCTTGTCTCTACTTCTGCATGTATCACCATCTATCACTACAATCAGAATACTCTTTCACCTATTGACTAGCACTGTCCTGGCAGAGCCACCATTGACCAGTGTCTTGATGGATGTAGCAGATATGTGGACGTCCTCAGTGATGTTTATTCGTTTTCCTTCTGCCATGATTCTCCTCAGGTCTCTGGCCATACCTTCCTCATTCAGCTGCTTTTGCAGCCTTGTCTTTCTCTTCTTGTTTCATGGATCTTCTCGTTTCCCCCAGGGGCCTGTCCTGGCTTTTTCTGCTGTATTTACCTGGCACCCACTTGAAATCATTCACTCTTCATGGGTTCAACAACTGCCCAGAGCTGTTCTTTGAGTTTCAGATGTTATGTATTAAAACCTCACTGGGAACTTCCACACAGATGTTTCTCAAGCACCTAAAGGTCTATGTAACTTAGTATGTCTCTTCTCAAATCCTACCCTCCCAGCCATGCTCTGTATCAGGTGGTCCTATCATGTCCCTACCCCCTAAGCCAAGAATCTGGCCATCATCTTAGACTACTTCCCATTCATCTAGACTCAATTAATTAGCAAGTCCTTAAGATTCCATGTTTTCCATCTCTAAAAATCTGCTTTTCATTGGCTTCTTTCCCATCCAAAGAATACAAAAACATGTTATCTCCCATCCACCTATTTAAATTATCTTGTACCTAACTTTCCTGCTCAGGGCCTTGTCATCTTAAAATCCTTCTTTAGCCTGTTGTACTCAAGATTTCTTTATCGCCCCCAGAAACCAGAGACTGCCAGGGAGGCCGAAGCACGCATGCAAAAGCAAAGGGCTTTATTACGAATTTAGGCTCGCCGGGGCCTAAACTCGGGCTCACAGATTTTACAGGCGTGGTGGATCC